>NW_012154507.1:4831569-4851841 GCF_000956105.1 Propithecus coquereli | reverse complement strand
AGTCTGGGCAACAGAGTGAGATTCTGTCTCAAAAAAAAAAAAAAAAGATAGCATCCTTTTTTTGCTTTGATGGATGTGAAGTTTGCATTGGTTCCATGGATTAAGACTGTGGTCTCAAAGCCCTAATTTTTTAAAAATCTCACTCTTCCATGTTAGTAGCTTCCCCAAGTACGTGGTGATTCACACCTATTAGCTCTTATTGAAGAGTGTGATGCTGATCGAAAGCATGAAACGGTGGAATATAAGCTCTGTGTGGCAAGGGAAAGGCTGATTGAGAGGTATCCTGAACTATGGAGTAACTAGAATGGTATTCTCCATTCGGGTCCTCAAAATGACAGAATCTGTAATTTTTCCCCTTGGGTTGGTCAGTTTTTTCCGAAAGGCTCTCTCTCCCCTTTCTCCTGAGGATGGGGCTTTGCTGCTAGCATTCTGGGAAAAAAGAATGAGGGAAGCGGGTTGGGGTTTTCACCGCTTAGCAGATAAACTTTGCTTTATTTTTATTTCCAGTGCAGTATTTCTACTGTCAATGGGGCTGATGTCCCTGAATCCACAGACCCTCTCCAGAGAACACCTCCCATCCTTTCCTTGGCTGAAGGAGAGGTCACTGCCTGACTGTGGGGATGGATCTAACTCCTGTGGCTTTTGGTCTTTTCCAAAATGGCCACAGCAATATTTCTCATTCTGAAGGCTGTGTGTTGTATGATGGATATTTGTGGGGGCAAATCACTTATCTCTAAAATTCACAAGTCTTCAGATCAAGAGGCTGGAACTTGAGGAGCTGAACCTGAGGAATCATGCCACAAGTTGTCCCTCAGGCATCTGTACCTGGATCTTATTTAGAGAACGTGATCCTGGATATGAGCTGATACTATATTGGGATGAAACTTTGATGTCTCAGGTGTGGGGTGAGTGTATTTTGTGTGTGGAAGGGATGTGAACTATTGTGGCTGAAAGGTAAACTATGGTTCACTGTATGTTTCAGAGGTGGCCACAACAATATCTCTTATGCTGTGTGCTCTTCTTCCAATGTGACCTTGTCCTCTCTTATCAAGAGGTGGCATCTATTTCTCCACTTTCCTGAATCTGGTGGGCCCAGGAACTTCTTTGAGTAAAAGAATACAGTGGAAATTGTCCTGGGCCACTTCTGGGCTTGGTCTTTAGTCTGGAAGCTTCTGCGTCTTGCTTCTTGGAAGGCAGTCTTCATGTAAGAAGTGCAGTCATCCTGAGACAACTCTTCTCTGAGAAGCCTGCATCGTGGGAGGAGCTCTGGGGAATGGGACTCCATGTGGGCGGGTGGGGAGAGAGAGAGTGAGAGCGAGCGTAAGCATCACTAGGTGCCAGAGTGAGTGATGCATGCATACTGAAGGTGGTTCCTCCTACTTCATCTGCCCCATCTAATGCCACCAGCATCAGAGATGATCCGGCCAGCTGAGCCTTTCCTTATTGCCTGACCCATAAAATTGTGAGCAAAAAAAGAAAAGAAAAAAAGGTTGATTCTAACCACTAAGTTCTGGGGTAGGATTTTATGCAGCAGTAGATAATGGAAATACTGTGCTACAGAGACTCAAAAAATCTGTTGGTTTTCAGGCTTGTATGCAAGGGGTATGGGGAGCCTCCAGTTTTGGAGTCTTCTATAGTCCAGATCAGTTTGCTTCTGGTTTTTCCCCACTGCCAGCTCAAGTTTTATTTTTTTTCAGGTCTACTAAGTCTGTAGTCCATCTGCTTTTCAGCTTCTAAAACTTAATTACTCTAATTTCTCTTACTGTTCTCTTCCTTGTGGATGTACATATTTTATTCTCTCCTTACTATAAATTGTGGCATTCGGCAGACAGTGAAGGTAAATATATACATTCTGTCTGTCACATTTAACTGAGTGTCTCCTCCATGTTTTATTGACTACTTAGAATGGCAATGATAATTTTGGCCTCTGGGCACAGAGAAATAACAGTTTTCTTTTGTGAGCCCTATTGGCTCAGAGCTCCTCCATAAAAGGTGGCAACAATGTAGGACTGATTCAGAGACCAAGGCTGATTCCATTTCTGGCCAGGAACATTCTGAGGGGTGCAATTACTATGGGAACATAGTAGGTGCTACAGCTGGCCCTGGGAAATAGGATCTTGGTTGCCAAGAAAGGACACACACACACACACACACACACACACACACACACACTCACACTCACACACACTCACACTCACACTTTTTCTCCCTCTCCATTATGCATTTGCAATTAGGTTAAGTTCATGAAGATTCTTGGAGATGAAAGCAGTGTGGTGAGACTTTCTATTAATTGTGTCAAGATCACCTGCCATTCAAGTGTTAGCTCACTGGAAGGGAGGGTGACACGGCATATTAAATGTTACTACAGAAAAGAAGAAAAGTCAGTCCTAATTAAAATGGGGTAAAAGACAATCAAAGTAAAATGGGGTTTTGTAGGTCATAGCAAAGCTAAAAACAAAAGCTCTGTCACTTGTAGAGTTCCAAGTTCTCAGGTGAAGATCTGGGAACTTCGCTGACAATATGATTTAGAGTTCTGAGGGGAAAAGAAGGAATCAGACTTTTGTTATTGTGAGAAACAACCAAAGATCTGTAATTGGTCATTTTTTTTTTTATACTTCAAAAAGTGAGAGTGAAAATTCTATTGAATATATGTAAAAAAGTTCTTGACATTGGCTGGTTGAATTACCCAACAATAAAAAACAAATCCATCAGACTGGAGACATTTGCAGCCCCCAATGTTACTAATTTTTTCCCTGATTTCACCCTCATCTCTTCTCCAACATGAAGGCTATGTGGACCCAAGTGGACAGAATGATTTTAAACATAAATGTTAGGTTTCAAAGGTGTCATTTCTGGAGGGAAGAACAAAAGTAATAGATTGCAAAACAGAGCCCGAAAACAGTTTCAGGGAAAGAGTGAGTAGGAGAGATTTGTAGGACATCTGAGTTGGGGAGAGGAATATGAAAAATGATGGGACACTTTTGGAGAAAACTTCTTGTTGGATAAGCTCCAAGGGCAACACAAAGTACGTTCAATGACTTGAGGCAAGTTCATTAAGAAAGACTTGGGTGTGAGGAATAGCCCCGGGGAGCTGACCTGGGGCTGTGCATCCAAGAAATGAGGAAGGCCAGTTCAAGGAGATTTTGGTGAGTGGGAGATCCAGGGATCGTTAAATGGAAAGAAAAAATTAGCTTCAAAGTACAAAGGAGTTTTATAGACCCTAGACAATTCCCTAACTCGTGGGGAGTTCCAAGTTCTGTGGTGAGTAGGAACTTTTCTGGCAATAAGATAAAAAACTCAAAGAGGAAAAAAAGCTAATCAAATAACTATGGCCAAACTTAAGGGCAGCAGGATGGGGTAGTGCTTGAGAACATGGGCTTTATGGTTAGATATTCTGGGATTTTAATCCATGTTTCTCCCTGGCTAGTCATGCGAATTTGGGCAAATAACCTCCTCTCTCTGAGTCTCGGCTTTTTTTAATCTTTAATAATGGGATAATAAAATGTATTTCATAGGATGATTCTGAGGATTCAGTGATAAACTATTTGTCCAGCGCTTACTGGGGTACCACCATGACCATCACCATGTTTATAGTAGCACATCTGGATTGTTGTCTACAGACAATGGCGTGCTTCTCTTTCAAAGAGTACTGTTTCTAGGAAGTTGCTGCCCAAACAGGGACTACATTTCCCAACCACCTTTGCATTCAGGTGGGATCATGTGACCAAGTTCTGGCCAATGGAATGCTTGGTGAAGTATGTACATCAGCTCCAGGCCCAGGCCATAAATGCTTAGTAGGTGATCTGCCAACCTCATTCCCTCTCTGCTGGCTATGTGTCAGTGGCCGCGGTGACCTTGGAAATCATGTGTTGAAGATGGTGTAGCCTTTGTCAGTCTGGTTCCTAAGTGATTGCTTGGAACAAAGATTTCAGAGTTTATCTGTTACAGCAGTGAGTGTTACCTTAACAACACAAATAGCATCATGATGGCTTAGGATTGAAGTAGCCTGATCAAGACAGACCTCAAGAATAAGCCCTGGAGAAATCAGCCAGGAAGACTATTACCTTACCAGTGACCAGGATGACAGAGGAAGGGGCTGTGGCTCAGATGGTTAGATAAACTGTGGCTGACCTGTATACTTATAAATTACACCTTATATTCAGTGTTCTGTTGTGCAATTTCTTGACACTCTGTCCTTAACTGCTGACTGAATGTCTGTCTGGTGAATCTGTCACTAGAGACAAACTCAGGAAGAAAGTAGTGGGGAAAATGTCATGGCCTTTGCAGAAGAAATCCCATTTCCTTGGATGTATGAACATTCACTGCTAGTGACTAATGCCAGGGAGACTTTGATTTTTGGACTCTTTCTTGGCTGATTTAAGGATACTGCAAGTCTTTCCACTCTGTTGGTTGAGGGTTCAGGTTTTTCTTAAAAACTAAGCAGCTTTTAAAACTTGTGAGAGTGCAGATTCCATATCTAGGATCTAGATAGAGTCAGATTATCTCGAGGAAAACTCCGGGGCTAGGATGTCCACATCATTCAAAGACATGGATTGCTTTTTCTTCTCTTGTTATTTGTAACGGTTGTTCTCTCCTCATTACTTTCTGAGGAAAAAACCAAAAAGAACACCAGAAGTACAGGATACTTCACAGAGTCAAGTGCCCAATTATCCTCTTGGGTACTCCGATCTATGTAGCAGGATTAACTGAAGTTGTTCTCTAGGTGGGAGTGGGTGGCGTTCCCCAGCCTGCATTTGGGGAATGGCGGCGAGGATGTGGGGAAGCAAGTGGTGAGGCAGGAATGCCTGAAACTGTGCCAAAGAGCTGTGGCATGGCTGGGAGGATTGGCAGTGTTTGCAGACTCCATTCTTACTCGTTCCTTGTCTTCCCGTCACTCTCCCTCAAATCTTCCCCACCTTTCTGTTCTCTCTTTGGGTTTGTGTGTTGATGGTCTTAATGGCAAAGCCAGAAAGCTGGGTGGGAAGGAGGCAACGGCAGGGGAATCACGCTCATGGGCTCCCACTGGCTGGGTCGGAGCATAGTTGGTTCGCGTGGGGCAAGAGCGGCGGTCGGGGTCTTGGAAGGTTGCAGAATCAGGAAGTGGGCCCGTGATGCCCTGACGTAAGTCTCCTGAGGCACGTACATCAGAAAAGCCAACTCTGTCATTTGATCCAACCCAGAGGCAAATGTTATTTTTACAGCTGTGAGTCCTGCACCACAGCCTTAACTGCAACCTTTAGCTGGGCTGGTATTTGAGAGTCACCTTGTTGACAAGAAAGCTCATTTTAAACCCATTCCTGTCATTTATCATTTTTTCTCAAGGTCACTATTAATGCAGATTTAAGTTTATGGACTCTGAGCAAGGATGGTGAGGAAGAAAATCCTTTTTAGTTTTTTTAGAAAATAATTACAGTCATCTCTTTTGACTTATATGACCAGGAAGAAGGTAAAAACTATTGGGGACTATTCAGGAATTAACTGGAAGTGCAAGACAGTCAAATTCTATGGTGTGTCACGATTGAACAAGAAAATGACAGTGTTTTAGATTTCCTTTCTGTAGTAAGTCATATTGATACAACAAGACTTGTGACCTGGGAGGTCCAAGAAGCCAGGTAGCTTATTTGTGTGGAAGGCAGATTCTAAGACAGCCCATAATAACAAATCCTGTATAATGTCCTCCCCTTGAGTGTGGGAGTGACCGGTAGATATAATGGGATATCACCCTTGTGATTAGGTTTCTGGTCAGATGACTTGGAGTTAATGAAAAGATTTCAGCGTTTATTTGTTACAGCAGTTAGTGTTACCTTAGCAACACACAGAGCATCATCACGGCTCAGAGTCCTAGTAGCGTAGTCAAATCTGAGCTCAAGAATAAGCCCTGGAGGAATCAGCCAGGAAGAATCCCACCTTACCTGTGACCAGGATGGCCAAGAAGGGGCTGTGGCTCAGACTGGAAGACAAACTGTGACCGATCTGTGTGCTTGTAAATTACCCAGGGTATTCAGTGTTTTGTCATGAAATTTCTTTATGCTTTGTTCTAAACTGCTGATGGAACGCTTGTCCAGTGGATCTGTTGTGATAGACAAACTCCAGCAGAGAGGAGTGAGGGGAAAGCCCATGGCCTTTGCAAGAGCAAGCCCAGTTTCCTAATGTGTGTGGGTTTGACCTAATCAGGCAGACGCTTAGTAAAGGATGAAGCATCAGAGAGCTTTTCCTGCTGGGCTGGGGGAAGAAGCATGTTGTGACCTGCCCATGAAGAGTCTATAGGGTTAGGACACAAAGACCCTCCTAAGAACCCAGCAACCTCTAGGATCTGAGAGTGCCCCTGACCAATAGCCAGCAAGAAAACAGGGAACTTAATGCCAACAACCTGCACGAGCTTGGGAGAAGCCCTTGAGCTCCACATGAGAATGCAGACCCAGGAGCACTTTGAATTCTGCCCTGTTGCGCTGTGCTCAGACCCCTCACTCACAGAAACTGCGAGATGATAAATGCACATTGTTTTAAGCGAATAAGTTTCTGGTCATTTGGTATGCAGCGATAGCAAACTAATACACTCTGTTTATCAGCATATTTTCTTTTTTAAGTCTGGAAAATCAGCATTCGACTTATACAGGTCTATGGGCCTTTTCACTCTCAATACCATACTTTATGACATAACAAGAATAATAATATCCTGTTTCTCTTTGAAGAACTCACACAAGTCCTGCAGTTCTCATTTATTACTCACTGTAAATATAATTTGGAAATCTACTTTGAACTACTTTAAATATAAATACCTTTTTCACTTTTGAATCACTATAATGAAGATATTGTATTTAAATTTTTGATGTTTTAAAATTTCGAAGCAATTTTAAGCCTACTGAAAAGTTGCAAGAGCAATACAAAGTACTCCTGGATCTTCTTCTCCCAGATTCCTCAAATATTAACATTTCGTTGCATTTTCTCTATTTCTCTATTTATTTTGTTTTGACATGATGGCTCAAACTCCCTAAATACTCTGGTGTGTGCTTATTTAAAGAAGGAGCCTCTCCTTCCTCACCACCGGACAACCCTCGCAATCAGGAAATCAACGTGGACGCAATGCACTGTCTCATCCACAGGCCCCATCCAAATTTTTCACACTGTCCTAACAACGTCTCTTCTTCTTTTCTGGTCTGGGATTTTATCCAGGAACACACTCAATTTGGTCATCATGTCTCATCAGTCTCCATCAAACTGGAACAGTTCCTCAATCTCGGAGATGAGGATGCCAACAGGCCTTCGTTGTGTATGTGACATGTCCCTCAACCTGAGTCAGTGTGATGTTTCCGTGTGACCAACTCGGGTCATGCAGGAGAAACCATGGAAACGATGCTGTGCTCATCTGGGGAAGGCAACATTTTCCCTCTGTATTTGATTAATATTTGGTGAGGAGTTACCCAATATTGCAAGTAATATACTGTCTCCAAGCACACCTGTACCTCGTTTCCATTGATGACTCCTGTCTACCAAATGGTGCCGAACAGGGATTCTCCATGCCCATCATTCCCTCTGCATTTATTCGTGGCATTCTAGTGTATGGAAGTGCATTTCTTTCCACCTTATTTCATTCTATATTGACTCATTTATTTATATCAGCATGATCTTATGGTTTTCTATTGTATTTTGCGAGTTATAATTAGATATGCTAATTTATTTTGATGCTTAAATTGTCCTAGATTTGGCCGGTGTGGGTACCCTAAAGCTGGTTCCTGTATCCTTTTGAAAGATCCCCATCATTCCTTAAGCATTTCTAACTTTCTGGCATAACTGGATGTTCTAGGCTCACCTTATGCTTGCTCTGCCCCAGGCCTGTAATCAGCCATTTCTCCAAGATGGCCAAATTCCTAGTAGTGGAAGATGGTATTTAAAAATCTGGGTCTGGATGCTAGATGTGATTATTAGTATGGGAGTGCCACTGCTCCTAGACCCTCTCAGTGGACAAAGCAAGGAATGTACATAGATATACATAGCACATATGTATACTCACACACAAATACATATTCTCTCGGTCAGGACTGAACCAGAGAAGCTGAACCAGTAGGATATTTCTCTCACACACACACACACACACACACACACACACACACACATGGAATTGCCTTATGCAATTGTTGGGAGCTGACTAACCAAGTCTGAAGGGTAACCAGTCAGGAAGGGAATATTACCAGAAACCTGGACACCTGTGGGCATAAACTGGAGCTTTTTGTCCACAGGCGGCAGTCAGGAAGGAAGGTCCATGGGGCAAGGAGAGCAATTGCAAATCAGATGCTGTTTGGACCGGGGCAAGCCTAGGCTCTCTTTTTTAATTATTATTATTAAAAACTTTATTTTTTTGGCAGTTTTAGGTTCACAGAAAAATTGAGCAAAAAGTACAGAGTTCCTAAATCCCTCCATCCCCACACATTCACCACCTCTTCTGCTATTGGCATCCTGCGCCAGAGAGGTACGTTTGTTACAATCGATGAACCTGCATTGACACATTATCGTCCAAAGTCCATAGTTTACATTACAATTTGCTCTTGGTGATGTATATTTTGTGGGTTTGGACAAATTTATAATGATATGTATCTACTATTGTAGTATCATACAGAGTAGTTTCAGTCCTGTAAAAATCCTCTGTGCTCTGCCTATTCATACCTCTTTCCCTGCCAAGCCTTGGCAACCACTGATCTTTTTACTGTCTCCATAGTTTTGCTTTTTGCCAAATATCATATAATTGTAACCACAGACTAAGTAGCCTTTTCAGATTGGCTTCTTTCACTTAGTAATGTCTTAAACCTTCTTTTGAAGGCCTTCCAACTGATTAACTCAGTCCCATCCAGTATAATCTCCCTTTTGAGTAAAGTCAACTGATGAAGGACTTTAATCACGTCTGCAAAATCCCTTTGTAGCAGCACTCAGCTCTTAGATTAGTGTTTGGTTGAATAGCTGGGAAAAGGTATGTATATGCTTCAAAATGACCCTGCTTCCTTTCTGTCTCTCGGTTCTCATGAGAGAATATCACGTGTTGCCCACCCTAACCAGAGACATACTAGAAAGGGACTTCTGGGGACTGTGGTTCATCTTAGCCACGTTGATCCATGAAACAGTCATCACATACATACATCTACGACAATTTCTACATCTATCCAATCTATCATTCTATCTACCTATATCTGTCTGTCTATCTTCCTATAAAAATTCATGAGTTTATAATTCCAATTTTACACCTCAGGGTTCATTTTGGCCTTCTCCCTTCTCCCATTTCAAAATTCCTCCTCAAACAGTAAGAAACCTGATCCATGTTACCCTCAATATATTCATTTATTTGCTCACTCAATTAACTCTTCTGCTCAGTATCACCAGTCTCCACACACTCCATCCATCTCCTCCTTGCCCTCTCCTGCTCACTGTCTTGGTCCCTCGCTCCCAGGCAAGCTGCTGCCCTCCTCACTGCCCCTTCTTGGACACAGGCATCTTTGTGCATGGAAGGGAAGGGGAAGAAATGAAAGATGGGATTGGAAGAAAGGATGAGAAGGGAAGAAAGGATGCTGGTTTTGCAATATTTTATTTTATTTTTTATTTGTATAAATGTAAGGGGTACAAGTGCCATTTTGTTGCATGGATACATTGTAGTGGTGAAGTCTAGGTTTTTAGTGTATCCATCACTCAAATAATATACATTATACTCATTAAATATTTCTCATCATCAACCCCCATCCCATCCTGGTTTTGTGATATTTTAAAGTGCTTTTCTTTTTCACATTTTCTTGTGTTCAATCTCACCCCTATTCAACCAGAGGCATCCATTACCTTAGGGAAAATTCAGATTGTTAAAACAGTAATGAAAAGAGGAAAACACAAGTCCATATTCAGCCTTTGACTTCCAACATGAGAAGTTTTGAGTCCACAGCAGCACAACAAATCTTGGTTTTATCAAGACAGCAAAGTGTTTTATAAATTGCAAATACCCCCTTAGAATATTAAGAGCCCAGCTTGGTGGACACTGTGTCAAAAGGTAGAGGAGACAGCTGATACCATGCGAGGAATGCTCCTACCAAACAGCAGGAGGAAGTGGGACGCCGCCTTCTAGGGGGAGGAGGTAGGAGATGGAAAAGGACCGAGAATGGGGGTGCAGATGCTGCCTTACGTCTCAGGCTTTGTGTTTGTGGGGAGGGGTATTGGGGGAATAGCTAGAGGCAGAGGCTACCCATGCCCTGGTTCCCGTTTATAACTTCAGCAGGAGACTGTGTTCTGGGTCCTCCCTGCGTCTTCACAGGCAAGTGCAGCAGGGCGGCAGTGGCAGTATGGCCTGCTCAGGCAGAAGAGGCCTGGTATGGAACGTGTTGTTCCCTGTGGCTTGTGCACAGCACATGAGGAATACAGATGCTCGTGTCTCGCACCGTGCCCCAGCCCCCTCCATGAGGCCTGGGGGAAGCAGCTAGAAGTGCTTGCTGGTAATCTTGCCAATTGGATGACCGAAGCAAAGGAAGAAGGGACCTTGTTTGTGAGGGTAGCAGGTGGCCTTCCCAGGGTGAGGAAGCCACAGCTCAGGGAAGCCATGGCATGAGGGAGAGCTGAGAGGGGGCCTATGAGCACCCCAGTGGCAGTCACCACTCAGTGTCCATGCTGAGATCACAGGCCCCATGTCATGCCAGTGGAGGCTACCTGCACAGTGGCAAACGTGCAGATAGAGGCTGAGGCCCAGAGATACCAGGGCTAAGACGCCTTGAGCAGAAGGCAATGTGTATATCAAGGGCTCCTTCATCCATCCCATGGGCTATTTAAGCTTAGCCCTGCACCAAGACATCATCTTGATGTGGATGAGACGGCAGGAGGGAACTCCTCTTAAGGCATGGAGAATCCACTGTGTTAGGGGCTTAAGCTTTGAAAAGCTATTGAGCCAGAAGGGATTGCGCTGACCAGAGACACTTTTAAATGAGAGAAGACTAAGTTACCTTTAAAAATCCTTTCTTTGTCGTCTCCTTTTCCTAGTACCATCACCATTCCATCCCCTCACCAAGGAGTCAGGACTGGAATTGCAGAAGCAGTTTGAGATTGGTAAAGGAAACTAAAGGAAGGTGGGTTTTAGTTGTGGTGTATCAATTTGGACCCCAATGCATTGCTAAGCAGCCCCATCTCCCAGGCCCTGCCTCGGGTTAGCGAGGGCCATGCAGACACCATGTTGTTCTGAGAGGCGCCGCAAACTTAAGTGCACCAACTGGAATTCTTTTGGCCTGGCTTTAGTTGATTCAGCAAATTACTTAGGAGAGAATGATCTATTGTCAAAGAGATGATTCTTGCAGGGAATGCATGTCTGGCAAACACAGCCCTCAATTTGCAGATTGTTGCGGTACCTGTGGTAATGAGGATTCTGTATCTTTTTCCAATTTAAGAAAACTTCTTGCGGTTCTCTGTGATGATAATTTGTGGTTCTTGACATGCCAATGAATTGATATTATTCTAACAGCACGATGCATATTCTTATGGCGTTAGTAGGTATTTGGCACTGTTCTGCCTTACAGTTTTTAAGGTGAACTTGACATCTTGGGATCACAGTAACTCAGCTTCGCATACCAGGGAACTTTCCTGAATGTGGGTAAACATTTTGGTGACATTCCTGACTGTTCTTACAATAGTGCTAAATTTTCCATGTGCAAAATCTGAAACTGTTTCTCCAGGGGTGGTACTTTCTTGGATCCTCTACTTTCTGTCTATATCCTGTGGTGGTTTATGAAGAATGCTATCATGATCGTGAACATCTAGACCAATTCTATAGACATTCCCTTATCATTCCCAAAGTATAAATGATCCACAAATTCCCTAGCAGATTGGGAATATCTAACTATAAGCAAAAGTAATGAGAGAGATGAATATTGCTCCATCCTTAAGAAAACTCAGTTCTGCTGCCCCAACATGTTGGCTGCCTAATTTAAAGGGAAGATGCAGAAAAATTGACGGGAAAAATTGTTCTGGATTCCTGCTTTCCCAGACTTACAATGGAAATACTTCTTAGGGATTTGTTCTTGAATTAGCCGCCAAAATGTTGTAGGTTTAATCTTTTAATAAAGTAGACACTGTTACTGGAAGAGGTCTTGGTAGATGAATCACCTGAAACTTAAATTCGCTTCTGAGAATAAATGAAAATGTTAAATAAGTTTATTAACGTCCTGTCATGTTTGTTTCTTGGCAACTCCAAGCCCCCTTACCAACCCTGAATATTTCAGTGAATATGAGCTCATTTTCCCCCTTTGATATTTTCCTTAAAGGCTTTAATTTTAATGGTTGAATCATCTTGAATAGGATAAAAGAAATATTGGATAAAGAAAGATGGTGAAGGCTGTAAGAGGGAGGGGAAAAATGTAGTTTCCCTGGAGCAGACCTTGTTATTCAGAGTGTTTGTGAAGGAATGATAAACACCATGGCAATAAGACAAATGATGATTTGTACCCCAAAGGCTGTTCCATGTAGTCATGCATTAAGCCATAAAAGAAAAAAAAGCAACCAGATTTTCCCTTGGAAAAGCTTAAGAGGCAGAGGCAATAAGGTCAGAATCTATTATATAGCCCAGTGGAAAAATACAGAAGATAGGACAATTTCTGAATTTTACTATATGCCAACCAAGTCTGTAGCAGTGTTGCATAGAGGAGTGAGTAGAGCCAAGGGCTTCTGCATGTTTTAGTGTCTGGGTCTGTGAGGAAGGGACAGGGTGTGGGCTGGTCCACAGTGGGCGGGGTCATGCTTGATTGGGAGTTGGAGTCACTCTACAGGAGGGTTAGGGGTCTCAGAGGGTTATGGTACCACTGGATCCTACTCTTCAGTCTCTTTTGCCTCTTATTTTCACCTGTGGCTAGGAGAAAAATTGTAACAACTACTTGATGTTGAGTATTTATCACACATCCGACACCATTCTCAACATTTTTACATGTTTCTCTCAAATAAGAGATCAGGCCAGTAAGACACAGACGTGTTAAATAGTAATTGATGACAAAATCTGAACTCAGGCCGGGTGCGGTGGCTCACGCCTGTAATCCTAGCTCTCTGGGAGGCCGAGGCGGGCGGATTGTTTGAGCTCAGGAGTTCGAAACCAGCCTGAGCAAGAGCAAGACCCCGTCTCTACTAAAAATAGAAAGAAATTAATTGGACAACTAAAAATACATAGAAAAAATTAGCCGGGCATGGTGGCGCATGCCTGTAGTCCCAGCTACTTGGGAGGCTGAGGCAGGAGGATCGCTTGAGCCCAGGAGTTTGAGGTTGCTGTGAGCTAGGCTGACGCCACGGCACTCACTCTAGCCCGGGCAACAGAGTGAGACTCTGTCTCAAAAAAAAAAAAAAAAAAAAAATCTGAACTCATACAGGGTCTTTACTGCATGGATCAGCACAGGAAGAAAATGAGGTGAGCAGTGGGATTAAACTTCAGATCTTGAATTGTTCAGATCTGAGGTTGTTTATCAACTTGATTTCCTAGGAGATCCGAACTCTAGGGTTTACTATTTATTGTGTGGAAAAGTCATTCGACAGAGGGCAAAAAAATGAAACATCTGAATGTATAACCACAACCCCTCTTTGGAGGGTGGGGCAGAGATGGCTAGCTGTCCACTGTTGCTAGGAGCATCTGTTTGGCAGGGCCAGCTGCAGTTCCTAGACATCTGTTGCAACTGGGTGGGGCCATGTGTCCAGTGGAACATGAGTGGAAATGACATGTGTCACTTTTGGGTTGAAGCAGTTAAAAAGCCTGTGTTTTCTCTACCCTCTCTCTCTGTCCACCAGTTGGATTTTGATGCCCAGGGTGAATTTGGAGACCTATGTTGAAGATGGTAGAGTTCTGAAGGCCGAGTCCTTGAAAAAGCGTGTAGAACAGAAATCCTTCCCTACTCCCACTCCACACACAGCCATGTACACTGAACGGGAACACCTGTTTTGTTTCATACATGAAATAGGCTCACATAAATAAACAAAGCATTAAGTTGCTGAGATTTCTGGGTTTACCTCTTACAGTAGTTAGAGCCACCCTAACTAATAAAGAAAACTCCCTTGCACCACTGAAATTATAAAGGTTTAGGCTAGTTTCCTTGTCAACAGAAAACTTGGTTGTGAAACAAGCAAGTTGGAAAGAATTCTTTTTTAGACAGGTATAAGGTAAATTTTAGAAATCTCAGCAAAGAAAAACAAGAGTAACCTTCATTTTTTTTTTCTTGGAAAACCAGCCTTTAGGTACTTAATCATTTCAAAGAAAAGCAAGTAGTATTGAGTGGTAGAATTTGAGAGTAAAAACCAGTGGGCAGAATAATAACTTTTATTTCCATAAAACTTTATAATTTTAAAGTACTTTCCTGTTCCTGGATTTATTGAATACTTGTCATAATTTTGGAGAGACACGTGCCAATAATAGTGATGGTTATGCACAAGAACAGCAAAGGTTTGTGAGTGTTGTGCTCTAGGCTCTGTGCTAAGAGCTTTGCACATATGAATACATCTTACTTAATTATGACACCCTCCTGGAGAATGGCACAATAATTATCCCTATTTTAAAACGAGAAAATTGAGACCTAGGGATGTTAAATACCAAGTTAAATGTCACCCCCCTAGTAAGTGATAAAGTCAGAAACCAAACGTGAGGCTCACTGTTCAGCCTGGGCTCTCCACTGCTATGCCATGTGGCTTTTCGTTTTGTGCAACGCATTGTCGCCACTTGCGGAGGAAAGTGCTAAGGCCCAGTGAATTGAAATGAGAAGCTCACGTCCAAACTGCCAGAATTTGTCAAAGTTAGATTTTCTGACTCTGACTTCAGTACTCGCTCAACTTGGAATCCCATAAATTAAAGCAAACACTAACTTGGTTATGGGGCAGACAGTCAATATTTTTAGAGTGTTTATAGAAAGGAAGTAATTTTGGCCTGGCACAAGAGCAAACTGAAGGTAGTTTTACATTCCTGTTTCAAAAAGAATCATTCAAGTTGGGAAAATTCCCATGGTGCTGGATCTCGCTGTGGGATATTCAGGGAGAGCAAACCCCTTCGGCTCCCGCTGCAGCCCTTGTAAAAGCGAGTTCTGGAGATTATCTCACCTGGCTTGTTGCCCTCTGAGTCTGATGCACAAAATTGCTTGGTGTTTGGCAAGATTTGGTTGGCAAGAATGCATCTGTGTGGTTGGTTTTTGTGTCTGACCCTCGCTGGGAGGTTAAGGCCAGTTTTCACGTTGGTACCCTGACTCCCTGCTCACCTCCACTCTCCTCTGCAGGATGGGAGCACAGCCAGGAGGAGAGGAGACGGGGGCTGGACCTCAGCGTGGTTAGACGGGCTCTGGAGTCACGCTTCCTGGGTTCAGGTTCCATCTCCATCATACTCTGGTAAGTGGCCTTGGCCTCTACGCCTTAGTTTTCTCATGTGTGAAATGGGGGATAAGGGTTTTACTTCACGTGTTTCAAAAGATAACGCACGTCAATGGCATAGCCTCGGAGCTGATCCACACTAAGTGCTCAGTAGGATTTAGCTACAGTTATTAAAGAGAATATGGGAAGAAGGGAGCATCTGATTAAAGAAGAGCAACATAGTTTTCTTGCTTGTTGTGAATTGTCTAGTCATACTTTCCCCAGTGCCTGCAAACACTGAATTTGGCCTAGAAACAGTGGCTCGAAGAAACAGGTCCAAGTCGGAGACGCAGGGTTTGGCGTCAAAGGTCCTGGGAAGCAGCAGGATCCTTGGATGGGACGACTCATTAAAAGTGTAGTTGCGACCACCCCTCCCTCATTCTTGGAAAAAGCCAACAGGTGAATCTTCGGGAATATTTCACACTGATCTGTGAATTTCTTTTTTCTCCCGACGCTGGTGTATTTCTGATCTGAATTGAAAAAAATGTCCCACTGTGGTCATTTTGATTTCACCATAGTTTTTGGTGTCAGGCTAGTCCATTTAATATCTAGTTAGTGGTGAGAAACCAGCTGCTTCTCCAGGCAAGGAAGGAAAGCACCAGGCTCTGGGGCCACGTCCTGTCCTCCCGGTTATGTGGTCTCTGATCCCATGACTGCCCGGAGGAATGTGGCTCTGGGCTGTGAGAGCCTCCAGGAAACGGGATTGCCCAGGGGGCCTGAGAAGCTGAAGGCAGGAACGCAGTAGGTCAGATGAGGCCGAAGGCTGGTGTGAGAAGCAGGGTGGAGGGAAGTGAATGATGGGGCCGCAGGGTTTTGTCTGAGAGCCGGGTGGAAGGTTAGGCTACTACTCATGGGCCTAGGAGAGCAGTGCTTCCAGGAAAGGACTGGCAAGGACGGCGTGGCGGGGAGTCAGCACTGGAGCTCTGCTGTGCAGGGACGCAGCTGGGCCCAACAGGCCTTCTCTTGTTCCCCATTCCTGTTCTGTGCATCTACACTGGACATGCAAGTCCTGTGTCCTTGAATTTCTCCTTTCCTGATGAGTTTTCACAGTAGCTCAGAATCTCTGGGTTCCTTCCTCTGGGTCCTTCTGAAGCTCATCGTCGTTGTCTGGCCAGATCAGTCATTCTTGCTTTCGAACTGTGGAAATTATAAACAGCCTTCCCGAGAGAGGAGCACTGGACTGGGAGGCAGAAGCACCAGCCTTGTCCCTAACTGTGTGATCTTGCAGTCCCTGTTGTGGATGCCGGGGTGCACCACGCGGATCCCCCTTTCAGAACTGAAGCACCGAGGCCCCTCACTGTTGGGGGTTCGGCTGATGGCTTACAGCTGTATGCATCTGTGAGACCTGCCCTTGGCCTAAGGCACTGATTCCTAATGGGGGCGATTTTGCCCCACAGGGGACATTTGGCAATGTCTAGTCGTTTTTGCTTGTCACAACTGAGGGGAGGCCTGTGCTACTGGGATCTAGTGGATAGAGGCCAGGGATACCCCTAAATATCCTGCAGTACACAGACAGCATCTGATAACAAAGAATTATCCAGCCCAGAATGTCAAAAGTGCTGAGGTTGAGAAATGCCACCCTAAGGGAGCCACCATACCCAAGATAAAACCTCTTCCTCAGCGGCAGCCTATATCCTCTAACAGCTTGGTAGGGGGTTACATAGATCTGGCCTCTTGCTTCAATTTAGGGCCAACACAAAAAAAGCCATCCCAGCTCCAGAGCTCTCTGTGGGGTTGGCAGAGGCTGCGTGACTGTGTCCCATCTCGACTCCTCCCTTGGCCCTATCCTGCTTTGTTCCATCCCAGGTGATGTTCTTGAGAGACGCTTCCCAACAAACTCTCTGCACACAAATCTCATCTCAGAGTCTGTTGCCCAGGGTACTTGAGCCAAGACAGTTGGTATCAAAAGCAATGCTGCGAAGCAGACCGAGTGTTGCACTCTGTGCTTGGTATTAAAACCAAGGTGGATTCCATTTCACTTATCAACGTCTGTGATTACTAATGTGTGACAGAAATTGCTAATTGCATCCAATGTCTTCTCTCCCACTTTTACGTAATAGTAAAATTTGAGTGGGACATTTGCTGCCTATATGCTAGATAGGCTTGAGAACATGACCGAGCTCTGACCGGTGGGCGGTAAGTGGCTCCTCTGTGTGACCCAGGGGGGTCCTCGGGGACAAAGGTCATTTCCTCTCCCCCCCCCCCCTCAAGCCCCCTCTGCACTGGCTGGACTGCAGGGGTGGAGACCAGAATAGTCGCCTAGAAGCCTCATGTTGATGATGTCAGAGCAGCAAAATAGAAGGAACTTAGGTCCCTGATAATTATGGTGCCAGCAAACTAACTCTGGACCACATTTCAGGACTTTCATGTGAGAGATAAGTAAACTTTTTTCTTATTAAAGTTACTGTTTTGGAACTCTCCATTATAGCAGCCAAACCAATACCTAAACTATGTATATCCTTAGCATATTAAAATGATGACAATAAAGGCCATTAGAAGATGCATTATTTCTGGTGATGTTTCATTAGTCACGTTTTTATCTTCCATTCTCAAGCTGTAAGATGATTGAATACCACATAATTTGATGATTGAACCCTATTGTCTACATTGTGGTTCTAACCAGCAGGGAGTGGGGGTGAGCATATCGGAATCCTCCGCAGAATTGTTTTGAAAACACACATACTCAGGCCTCTCTTTTATGGAGATTATAATACACCCTTGGGGGCACATATGTTTCAGGGACGTGTTTTGAAAACTTAGGATAGGGCACAAAACTCTGATCTGCTGTTATGTGTCACCTTGCTCCATAAAGGAAACACTGAGTAGGAACTCAATATATTTCTTTTGAATAACTACATGAAATTTCTGGGATTGGGGGTATAGTAGATGCTATGGAACTTTTTATTTTATTTTATTTTTTTTGAGACAGAGTCTCCTTCTATCACCCCAGTTAGAGTGCGGTGGTGTCAGCCTACCTCACAGCAACCTCAAACTCCTGGGCTCAAGCGATCCTCCTGCCTCAGCCTCCTGGGTAGCTGGGGCTACAGGTGTGTGCCACCATGCCTGGCTAATTTTTTCTATTTTTAATCTTACTCTTGCTCAGGCTGGTCTCAAACTCCTGATCTCAAGTGATCCTCCTGACTCGGCCTCTCAGAGTACTAGGATTACAGGCATGAGCCACTCTGCCTGGTCTCTTCTGTTTTTTTTAGTTGCAAAGTTAACAGCTCTTTATGAGAACTCAAGGGCAGGCCTTATGTTCCTAGGAAGTAAAGAGATTTCTGAGTATCCAACAGATTTCTGAGTATTCAAGAGGGTAAGAAAGAGTAAGAGCAAAGATAGGTAGAACCCCATCACTTGCTTTTAATTGACACGTTTTAAAATCTAAAACTCCTCATAGACATTCAGATGTATTTAAATAGGGAAGTGATATTGTAGGTACATTAAGTGACGCTATCATTGTGGCCAAAGAATCACTGGGCACTTCTGTAAAATATTTCTATGTGGGTGACATTTGGCTAAAACTTTTATAGCCTACAATTTTATTTATTGATTCTAGCTTATAGTAGAACTGTCAGTGCACGTTTGGTAAATAGTCGCGTCTAGATATTTCAAATAGCTATGTCAATCCAGATTAAGAAGTAACGAGCATCCTCATATTGCATAGAGCTTTATTTATGCCTCTTACTGAACTCAAATCATTGGATGGGGACGGGGGTGATGCTGATTAAAGCATGGGGTCTGCTGTGGTTCTCATTTGAGCTGGTGTCTCCTGCTGCTGGTGCCTCTCCCAGGATTCAGTGTGAGGGCCCCGCCGCTGTTGTCACTGTGCTGTGCTGGGGCCCGGGGTGCCTTAGACTGAAGCCCAGTGGGCAGGACATTGATAGAAGCCCAGGTCCAAGGCTACCTTCAAGATTTTGGGTTTGTGTTCTTTGTGCTAAAGCCCTTTCCTTCTTCCTTAACTCCATTCTGCTACTCTCTTAGGCTTTCTCTTGCCCCTGCTGGTCCCTTTAGGCTTTCCATTACTTAAACATTGAGCTTCATCTCTTGCAAACAGCTTCGATCTTTCACTACTGGAAAAAGTTCAAAATCTTGAGAGAGGGAAATTGGCTCATCTTTGTGTGCCAGGCTAGGTCAGAGAACACTCACTAACTTCCCCGTGGATTAATTGCCCTTGCATCAGTGATCACCTGGCCAAGAACTCCCTCTGCCATTTGCCTGAACTCGAGCCAAAGCAAGGGCAGTATTAGCTTAAGAGAGGAAGGGCACTTCTAGTGACGTGTGCAGTTCCTATAGAAAGGCATTCCTATTGTTCCCAAATCAAATTCCATTGTGTCATGGAGAAAACTGTTTATTAAAAAGTCTGCACTGAGAGTTACAAGCAGTTCTATAAGAGGCCTGTAAAAGATGTTTTTTAATTTAGTTGAAGATGGTCTTTCTTGATTCTGCATGTGTTTATTGACTTCAGAGAAGATTTAGATATAAATTCCAGACCTCTGTCATTGTTGCAGAAATCCTCTGAGGGGAAGCAGGGTCGATTAGCCTTTTAGTATTTTAAGAATGTGGAATGTTGAATGGGAAATGTATCAGAGTTAAGAAATTCCACATTTTAGGGATAATAAAGATAATCTCATGGGGTTATCATGGTGATTAAATGAAGTAACCCATGTAATGCACCTGACATTCAATAGATAATCAATACATGGTGGTGGTGATTATTCCTTGTGGGATCAAAGGTCCTGAAATTTTGAAAACATTTATCCTTAGTGGTTTGGTTTTTCTGTTTTCATTGTTTCACCCAGTTTTTGCCACAAAATAGTACAATCTCTCTTATCATTGAGAGATAAAGAAACGTGTTCAATATTCAAAGGAAGCCTGAACAATCCAAAAGTTTTAATTTCCC
>NW_012154507.1:4825692-4828814 GCF_000956105.1 Propithecus coquereli | reverse complement strand
AATTTCATTTAATTTACAAATTAATCTGGTAGAAGTGGAGAGGAGGAAAAATTCGCATTGAGTATTGAATGTGCCCTTCCAGGAATATTATATGGTTTTCAATGCAATAGATCTTCTTTTATGTCCCTCAGTTGAGCTTTGTTACTGCCTTCCTATGGGATCTGGATGTTTCTTGTCAGTATTCAGTACAGAACAGTATGGGAGTGTGATATTGCATCTTGGCTCTGAAATCAGATACCTGGGATCAAAACTTGGCTTCTTTTGCCAACTGTGAGACTTTAGACAAGTTGTTTAATCTTGCTTGCCTCAGTTTTCTCTTCTGTAAAATGGATGTGATTTTAATAGTACCTAGCTCATAGGGTTGTTAAGAAATGAATAAATCACGTGCAAAGTACCTAGAATGTTTCTGGCATGAATTAAATGCACTATACATTTTAAGTTAAGCACCTTTCCACATCTGTAGCTGTCTTATCCAGACGTTACTTAAGTAGTGTCCGTAAGTGTACAGAACACAAGTGAAGACTTTGAAATGAGACACACAGAAGCATGTAAAGCAGATGGGTCAAAGAATAATAACTCAGAGGCAAGCATTTAAAGCACTGAGGGTTTGTGGGTGTATACAAGGCAGAACAGCCTCAAGGGAGGCAGGCTCTTTGAACAAAGGCGAAGGCAGGGCTTATAAAAAGCTAAACACACAACATTTCACAAAAAAAGGGATTGGTTGACTTAGGCAAGTCTAGTTCAGGATTGGCTGGCTGCAACGAAGTTTCACAGGTCGATCACTGGTCTATTATGTGGTGATTTCTCTAGGAATTGTGTGTTGAATAGACAGCTTATGCTGTCTATTTGGGCCCTTGCTCGGAACTGATTTATTTTAGACATACTTTAGTCATTCCCTAGTCTGGACTCCATTGCATAAAGGACTCTTATCACACATTTAACTGTAATTTTATTTTTGCAATTTTAATCCTCTTGATTCTGAACTATTTTCATCACTAAACACTGTCTTACTCACTTTTGTCTCTAGGTGCTTTGACCACATTCTAGCACACACTAAGAACTCAACAAATGTTCCAGTGAATGAAGTAATCTCCTGGACTATATATTTAATAAGCGTTGGGGACAAGGGTCTTTTAAAGAGGCACAGTATACTGACTACTGGAAACTATGTTATCTTAGTGTATACAACCCCTGTGGATCTCTGTATCCTCATCTTAAGAGTTTGAGTTCTATCAGTGATTTTCAGCCCCAATTGTATATTGGAATCACCTGTCCGAACTTAAAAAAAAAGTCTCTACTGGCCCGGGCTGAATCCCACATGGATTGGATCAGAATCTTTGATGTCTTGGCACTGGTATTTTTAAAAGCCTTCCTCTCCTAGGCAATTCTCTTATGCAGCCACATGGAGACCAGCTGGGCCAGGTGATCTCACATCTATGACTAGGGGAACAGCTGATCATCTTAAAGGGAGGGAGAAGCAAATTCAAAATCTCTAGGCTTCTGGGATCATCTGGTGAGATAGCAAATATTAATATCCACTTTGATAATCCCTGATTACTGTACTATGTAGTTCAGAATATAATTCAGAAAGTAGAGATTCAGTTAGTATATTTTAGTAAAATTTTTAAAATATGCATAAAAACTAAAAGATTTCAAGTTTACTAGGGTCAATTAGTTGTCTGCCAAATCCACGTGCATGGAATAGCTCGTGCTTCATGGATGCCCAGCCATTGAGCCTTACTGTGGTCCCTTCCACATTTTAAGTAGTCTGGTATGTGTATGTGGCTTTGCGATTTCTTGTTAAAGAATGGAGATTGAAAAAACCCAAACCAGACCAAAAATAAGTAAAACTCTTCTTTCCACCATGAACTTCCTTTATCTGTGGCTCCATTTCTCTGCCCCACTTCACAGAAAACATCCCAAATGAGATTTCTGCCCACCCTATTTCTCACTCTGTTTGACTCACTCCAGTCTGGGTTTTTTCCTACTACAAGATGGAAACTGCACTTGCAAGGTCATTACCAATGACCTCCAAAGCAGTGGATATTTTATGTCTGTTTATCCCATCCTACAGCAACATTTAACTTTCTTTTAACACTCTTCTCTCTTCTGGTTTCCTCCTACTTAAGGCTGTTTATTTAAGGCTACTCCTCTTGAGTCTTTTGCTGGTTTCTATTTCTCTGTATTCTCTTCTTATCCACCTGATGACTGAGTATTGGAGGGCTTTGGGGCACCATGCTAGATATCAGTTCCATGAATTTTTGTCAGAAATAAAGGCTGATTCTGAGAGATCCAAATTTAGGGAAGCCAATAGTGGATCTCGCCAAAGTCATGGAGAAGCAATAGGGTCGTGAATGAAATTATCATGAAGAAATAAAGAAATGAATTCTGAGAGATGACCACTTCCATGAATCAGAGAGGGAAACCTGGAATGAAGGTTGTGAGGTTTGAGTTAGTTTTTATGGATCCCATCCCAACTATCTTAGGGGCAGCCTGAGGAAGTTTGTTGACTAATGAAATGAGCTTTGACCTTATACAGGAATCTTGGTAGCATTGTGTAAAACTCCTTTAATTGACTATGTGTGGTATCATCTGTCCTGAGATATGGCAGGAACAGTTACATGCCCTAGAGTCTTAGCCCGAATTGCATTTCTTTGAACAAGCCCTGGGCAAGTCTTCACTCCAGACCAAGATTTCTCAACCTTAGTATGTTGATATTTGGAACCAGATAATTCTTTGTTGTGGAGGCTGTCCTGTGCATTGTAGGATAGTTAGCAACATTTCTGGCCTTTGCTTAATAGATGCCAGTAGCACTACCCTAGCCATGACAATCAAAAATGTCTCTGATTGGATCATTCCACAATGTATACATGTAATGAAACACCACATTGTATCCTGTAAATATATACAATTATTATCTGTCAATTTAAAATAAAACAGAAATAGACCTGCTCTACCACACAGCAGTTCGATGACTTAGCAGTAGCATTGTTTTATTGTGATTTTTAAAATTACAGTTGAAATTTTTCTGAACACGAAGACTTATCCTTAACTATAATTATTGAATATTGAATGGCTTTGAAAATATTGTTGGAGACACAATAATGTTTCTTAATGAATTC
>NW_012154507.1:4825056-4825572 GCF_000956105.1 Propithecus coquereli | reverse complement strand
TTAATAATATTTATTGAATAATCTATTTTCCCATATATTTGAAATGTAGTCTTTATCACGTACCACATACCTACTTGAGTCTATTTCTGGCTGTCTTATTCCCTTGATAAAGCTGCTATTCTTTGACTGCTATCATTTTCTTTTTTTGAGACAGCATCTCACTCTGTTGCCTGGACTAGATAGAGTGCCGTGGTGTCAGCCTAGCTCACAGAAACCTTAAACTCCTGGGCTCAAGTGATCCTCCTGCCTCAGCCTCCTGAGTAGCTGGGACTATAGGCATGCGCCACCACATTCTAATTTTTTCTATTTTCAGTAGAGATGGGGTCTGGCTCTTCCTCAGGCTGATCTGGAACTTCTGACCCCAAGCCATCTTCCTGCCTCCACCTCCCAGAGTGCTAGGACTACAGGTGTGAGCCACCATGCCAAGCCAATTCTTTCTGAATCATGGTATCTTTAGAGCAGTGGTCCCCAACCTTTTTGGCACCAGGGACTGGTTTCAAAATTTTTCCATGGGTG
>NW_012154507.1:4757229-4812911 GCF_000956105.1 Propithecus coquereli | reverse complement strand
AGTAATGTCAAGATCAAATACACTTTCCATGCTGTCAAAATTAAAACAAGAAGCGAGATCTCTGCTTCCACGTAAACTTGCAGTGGATATATTTTCTGAGCTCAAATTGCAGTTCCAACTGTGTTTAGGGACCTCAATGCAGTGTAAATTTCATATGTTGAAATCCATTTAACTGTGCTGTTGAGGAGCTTCCACCTAAACTTCAATTGGAAGTGATTAATCTGAAATGCAATGACATGCCAAAATGTAAATATCAAGCGAAGAGTCTAATAGAATTCCATAAATTCCTTCTCAGTGATGAATATGCCCAATGAAAATCATATGCTTGTGGAAGATATTGGTATTTGTTAGTACCTGTCTCTGTGAAAGATATTTTCGGAGATGAAATACGTAAAATCTTATTACAGATCAGCATTAACAAATGAATATTTCTACTGATTTTAATAAGAACACTGATTGTGAGCCCCAATTAAACAAAATGTTACCCCTCCCCAAGAGAATTCTGCTCTTCTTAATAGTAGACCTGTATTATAAAAAATTATTCTCAATTATTATATCTTGAATTTCATCAATAAAAATTTTGTGGAACTTTTCCCTTTCTGTTATAAGTACCTGCATAATACCTTTGATTTTACCTCTTGGCCAGCAAAGTCTAAAATGTTTATTATCTGGTACTTTACAAAAGAAGTTTGCTGACCCCTGGTCTATCCCATCATCAGCTCCTCCATTCGCATCTCAAAAGATTCCAGGCCATGCTCGATCTGGCTGCTGCATTCTTCTTCAACTCCCTGGCCTCTTTTTCCATTCTTCAAACACATTGCAGTCACCCCTTCCGCAGGCCTTTTATTCCTGCTGCACCCTTTGCCTGGAATGTCTTTAAAGGCTGGTTCTCATCCTTCAGGTCTTACCTCAGATATCACTATCCTGAGCATCCCCCAGCCCCCACTTATTCTCTACCCCAAAATCTCCCTCTTTATTTCCTTCAGAATTATCTCGTTCATCTTTCACCCAGTCATTGTATTCTCCACCAGAATGGATGCTCCATGAGACCAGGCACCTTGCTGTTCTGTTCATCAGTGACTGGCACATAGTAGATGCTCAATGATTATTTTGTGAATCAAAGAATGGGGCAGGAAGCTAGCAGGTTCTGAAGTTTTAAGGCTGTGGCCTCTGAGCCTTCCAATCTGACTGCTCTCTGGTCATGTTCTCAGTGCTTTTTAGCTTTACCATATTAAGCATGAAAAGATGATCATTTCCATGCTCTTCTGATTCCGAGATAGTTGGATATTTGTAAGTGTAGGTATGCCCCTTGTTCACCAGCTTGGGGTTGCAAATACCTCACTCTTAAGTTTGTTCTCCAAGGTACAGCAAGTTGGAGCTAATACTTCCCTAATCAATAAGGACCCTCACTAGTCTTTCCCTGGGGTCTTCCTCCCCGGATATGAATCCAGGGCATGCCTTGGGCATGCTGGCTGGTGTCTTACCATTGGTCCTGGTTGTCCTTTCTGCTTCCTGATGGAAGAGCTTCTCAGACTTGCACCTCAAGGCTAGACCTTTGTTACAGGTGTGTTGTGAGGACCAGCAAGCAGCATTGGCATCACCCGGGAGCTTGCTAGAACTGCAGTATCTTGGGATCACATCCTAGACCCACTGAACCAGAACTTGTTATTTAACAAGATCTCCAGGTGAATCTTAAGTCACATGCAAGCCTGGATGATCTGGAAGGTGGTTCCACTAGTTGTGGTTGCTGCCACCATCATCTCTAAGGATCCTCCAGAGATCTGTGCCCCATGCAGCACAGCTGGCTCCTTATGGTGACTGCTGCATCACTGCTCCTCTCATCTGGGACATGGTCAACCCTCCCACTCATCCAAGTTATCCCATGGGTGGGATGTAGCTCAGTGGAGTCCAAATCCTAACCTTCAGATAAACCTATTTATTAGGAGACATTAGAATATCCTAGAACCTTACTGAGATGTTCCTCTGCCCCTCTCTTGCTCTGCCGCTTCTGTGGCCTAGGATGGCTCAACCTCTATCAGTGGAACAGCTCCAGGCAGCTACCTATCCTAGAGTCCTGTTCAAACCAAATCCTGGATGCAGAGAGAGAAGATTTTTTCCTGACTTAAATCTTAGGGCTGCTTGTCCAAGTCCTGCTTTCCCGACCCAGTATTGACCCTTCTTCAGGATGATTGACAGTGGGAATATCCATTCCCTTCAGGGGAAACCCTACTCTGACCCACAGGGGTGTGGTCTGACACGTAATCGCTTGACATAAGCGCATTCCCCAAAATCTAGGTTATTTGGTCTTAAATAACAGAATAACAGTGCATGTGGGACTCAGCAGCCTTGGCAACTTTCTTTCTTTTTTTTTTTTGCGACAGGGTCTCACTCTGTCACCTGGGCTAGGGTGTGGTGCCTGTCATCATAGCTCACTGCAGCCTCAAACTGCAGGGCTCAAGCAATTCTCCTGCCTCAGCCTCCTGAGTAGCTGGGACTACAGGTGCATGCCACCATGCCTGGCTAATTTATCTATTTGTTTGTATAGACAGAGTCTTGCTCTTCCTTAGGCTGGTCTGCAACCCCTGACCTGAAGCAACCCTCCCTGCTTGGCCTCCCAGAGTGCCAGGATTACAGGTGTGAGCCACTGTGCCTGGCCACAACTTTCTTTTTAGTTCTTCTCATCAAGAGTTCTGAAACCCGGTGTCTACCCCTGTCCTGGGTTACCTGGTTACCTAAGAATTCACTTGACATGTTGTTTTACACATCAACTGCCATGCGAGTTGTATTTAACTCACGCTAGTTTTGAGCCCGGGGCCTCGTGAAGCATATGTTACTCACACGTCTCTTTATCCTCATGAACTAGTTTTCAAGTTGCATGTAACTCACACACAGAAAACAAGAAAAAATAACAAATTTTTCATTAAATTAGAAAGGATCCTTTTGTTTTCAATTTTTTTCCCCTATTTTTGTAATAAAACACTGTGGCCCCAGGGGAAAAAAAATTTTTTTTCTAGTGTGGCAGTCATTGTGCTAAAGCTCATTGAGAGCAGCTCAGATACTTACAGAAGCATCTAAAGAGGAAAAGTTGTGATTAAGGAAAACTGGCTGAGATACGAATAACAGTGAAGTATAATTTTCTCTTGATCTCTCTAAACAATAAGTATTAGAAAACATCAGAAAGATTACCTGCCACTTTTGAATTACATATACCCTGACACTGAAGAGATCAGCTATTATTGGTATATCTGAGCAGAGCTTATAGAATGATTTTGGATTGCTTAATGCTGTCTTAGAAACCTCACCTGATGCCAATTTTTAGCTTTTCTTTTCCATTTTAGGGCTTTCGTATGAACTTTCAGAATAACCTGTTATGCTGGTTGGAAGACAGTTCTTTTGTGAAAGATTTTCTAGAGGTTGGAAAACAGAAAGAAGAACAATTAATAAGAAACACTTGCTGTTTATTGGATTTAATAAAAGTATCTTACATTTGTTTAGCTAAAAGACATTTCATATGCACATCTCATTTTATCCTTATATCAGCCATGGAATTATACAGAGCAGTATTTTATTTCTGTTTTAAGGATTTGGAAACCTGAAGCCTAGAGAAGTTAAGTGGCTGGAAAGTAGTGACGTTAGGTCTGAAACCTGTCTTTTGTATCTAAATTCAATACTTTATCTCTGGTTAAAAATGTTTGAGTTCAGGGTGTAGGTGGTAAGAAGATCAGGCAATGTACGTGAACTGCCTACATGGTTTAAGGAACTGCCTGTTGTTTCTGACTCCTCCCTAAGACACAGAAAAAGTCTCTGAACCAGAGCTCCCACCCACACTTCTGTTCTTTTTCCCACTTGCTCTTTCTCTTCTTTCTTCCCTCTCTTTCATTTGTTCCTCTGATTTGCTTTCTTTCCCCTTCACTCCCTCTGGCAACTTGACTCTTCAAGGGCTTCACTATTAACATCCAGCATGACTCAGAGTGAAGGAAACCGCAGCAGATGCGGAGAAGGAGGCGGAGGAGGGGTGTGGAAGGCAGGGGAGACAGGGCCGGGGCAGGTGTGGAGAGCAGCTTAGCACAGATCCACGGACTTCCACGTCCAGACTGGTATTCTGGGATGTTCCCTGCTGCTCTGGAATCTCTGTAAACACAGGGATTTGTCTGGAATGACTTTACAGCTCAGCAGGAAGCTTGCTAAGCGCCAGGATGCTCACACTGTGAGTGCTGCTCAGAAACGGAGGAGGAGGTGCTCTGAGTCGGCCTACACCAGTGCCCGGAGAGCTGGGAGAGGGCCACGCGGGCTTGTGCATGCTCCTGTCCTCCCCTGGTGCCCGCTCCACCGACGGGGCGGTAGGGCTGAAAGGAACCTTGCAAAGACATCAACCACATCTTTGTGCAGTTATGGTGAGCCACACCTAAAATGTTCCAGAAAGCCATGAAAAAAACAGCCTTGTTCTTAAATTTTTTTTTTTTCAGGGTAGGAACATTCGTGATTTTACTCAGCAATACCGTTTCTTCTCAAAATCCTTTTTTTTAAACAAGAAAAATCTAAATCTTCCCTGCTGCAATTTAATTCTCATTCCTCTTTTTTCCTTAATGGCACATGGTCTCCCCCGAGAGCCACAGGTGGTGTTTGTGTCTCACTGGTGTGATTGAGACTTAGGGGTTTTGAACAAGAGACACTACTGAGAGGGCAAAAGAGGAAAACCATGGATGATTTTGTCACTGGGAAGTGAAATGCAGAGTCCCACTTTGGCCCACATCTGTTGTAAAGGAGGGCACTGGGGAGGGTTTAGGCACCCATGGCAAAGCCACAGGGAAGCCCTGTAGTGCTGAGGGGCAAAGGGAAGGCCTTGCTGAGCTATTGCTTTTCAACAGTGCTCACAACCCCCGGTGCCCAGCACAGCTGAACTGGCCTCCAGCCACATGGCCTACTCTGTATACAAACTTTTAGGTGCAACTTGGTCATTTATCTTATTTTTGTAACAGTTATGAGCAGTGGCTTTTCAGGATTCAAATCCTGGTGACACTGCTTACTAGCTGCATGAGGGTTCTCCAGAGACGCAGAACCAAGAGATACACACATACAGTCATATGCTACATAATGATGTTTTGGTCAATGACCAACCATGTATATGATGGTGGTCCCATAAGATTATTATGGGGCTGAAAAATTTTTATCACTTAGTGACATCATAGCTATCATAACGTGGTAGAGCAATGCATTGCTCACATATTTGTGGTGATGCTGGTGCACACAAACCTACTGCGCTGCCAGTCATATCAAAGTAGAGCACGTACAATTACGTACAGTACATAATACTTGATAATAATGACTATGTTACTGGTTCATGTATTTATTATATCATATTTCTATCATTATTTTAGAGTGTGCTCCTTCCACTTATAGAAAAAAAAGTTAATTGTAAAACCGTCTCAGGCAGTCCTTCAGGAAGTATTCCAGAAGAAGGCATTGTTATCATAGGAGATGACAGCCCCGTGTGTGTTTATGCCCCTGAAGACCTTCTAGTGGGACAAGATGTGGAGGTGGAAGACAGTGAAGTTGATGATCTTGACCCTGCGTAGGCCTAGGCTAATGCGTTTGTGTCTTTGTTTTTAACAAAAAAGTTTAAAAAGTAAAAAATAAATAAATAAAAAATTTTAAAAGTAGAAAAAACTTATAGAATAAGGATATAAAGAAAGAAAATATTTTTGCATAGCTATACAAGGTACGTTTTAAGCTAAGTGTTATTATAAAAAAGTCAAAAAGTTAAAAAAAGTAAAAGTATATTAAGTAAAAAAGTTACAGTAAGCTAAGGTTAACTTATTGAAGAAAGAAGAAATTTTTTTTACAAATTTAATGTAGCCTCAGTGTACAGTGTTCATACAGTCTACAGTAGTGTACAGGAATGTCCTAGGCCTTCACATTCACTCACCACTCACTCACTGACTCACCCAGAGCAACTTCCAGTCCTGCAAGCTCCATTCATGATAGGTGTCCTATACAGGTGTACCATTTTTTAAATCTCTTATACCGTATTTTTACTGTACTTTTTTTATATTTAGATACACAAATACTTACCATTGTGTTCCAATTGCCTACAGTATTCAGTATAGTAACATGCTGTATAGGTTTGTATCCTAGGAGCAATAGCCTGTACTGTATAGCCTAGGAGTGTAGTAGGCTGTACCATCTGGGTTTGTGCGAGTCCACTCTATGACCGAACAATAATGAGATTGCCTAACGTGTCTTAGAATGTATTCCCGACATTAAGTAATGCATGACTGTATGTGTGTGTGTGTGTGTGTGTGTGTGTGTGTGTGTATGTATCTCCTATTGGTTATGTTGGATATATATCTAATATATATCCAATATAACCAATTGTATGTATATTATATAATATATATTATAATATATGATTTATAATATATATGGGGGAAGAGAGAGAGAGAGTTGGCGTGTTTGAGATCTATTGGGTAAGCTGGCAGGCTAGAGATTCAGGTAAGAATGTTGCAGTCTTGATCCTGGAAGGCTGGAAACTCAGGCAGAACTTCTGTGTCAGATTGGAGGCAGAATTCCTTCTTCTTCAGGAAACCCCAGTTTTCACTCTTAAGGCCTTCAACTGACTGGATGAGGCCCACCCACATTATGAAGGGAAATCTGCTTTACTTAAATTCAGCTAATTATAAATGTTAATCACCTCTAAAAAATACTTTACTGAAATATCTAGACTAGTGTTTTCCCAAACAACTGGTTACCATGTCCTAGCCAAGTTGACACATAAAGTCAACCATCGCTCTAGCTTTTAACTTACTGGCAAGTCACTTAACCATTTTACGCTGAGTTTCCTCTTTTGTAAAACGCAGAGAAGACAAGCTTAGCCCAGAGCTTGGACATACTAAGTGGCCGGTACATGTTGGCTCTGTTATTATGATTATTGCAAGTTCTCAAGTAAATTTATATTATGGGTCCCATGGGACTCTATGTATTAGAAATCAAACAGAGTAATCAGCTCTATCTGTTATGTTTATTGATATGCCATCAGATCCAATATTTAAGTTGGTATACAGACATCAACTGCTTAATGCTAAAAATATATATCCATTAGCACAAATAATAATATGATAACAATCATGCTAAAATAACAAAATAATAAAATTTATCTCTGATCCTATCACCCTGACAGATCAGCTGTGTTTATTTTTCTGTTATCTCCTATAGTCCTTTCCTATACATACGTACATACATAAAACTTATATTATTTACAGAGCTATATTCAAGATGGATTAATGTTTGCATTTTGCCATTTTTCAATGAACACAATAGATGTTAAGATATTAAACTAGCCAAATTAATTGTATGCTGGTTAAAAATTATAGTTCATCATTTCTTACTTTACTGAGGAGCTGAGCCTCTGGGATGATGTTTTCTTGCTGTGCCTGCCAGCTTGGCACATGAGCCATCTAGGTGTTTTGCATCTCACTGTTTTCCTACAAAAAGGGTGGTTAAAGGACTACAGCTTATGAATGGATTATAGGTGCAATCTATTAAAGGAGGGAAAAAGTTAATCCACTTCCATATCATTATAGTTTTTATTTATGTCATTCTTACATTGATTTAAAATGTATTGAGTTCCTTCAGTGACTGTGTATGGGACACTGAACACACAGCAGACCTGCTTTCCCAGAGTGGCAGACCAGAAGCTGAGACAGATGATGAAGAGACAGATAAGGACCATAACAGAGCAGGGCGCTAGCTGAGGGTCGGGCCAGGGAAAGAGAGGAGGTGTCCTGGAGGATGTTCTAAGTTGAGCTTGAGTTCTGGAGGATGAATAGGAGTTAGCTGGGTAAAAAGCAGAGAAAAGGGGTGGTCAATGTCTTTTCCTTTTGGTAGCAGAAAAAAAATGCTTTTGCAGCAAATAGAGTCCAGATATTTTGTATTTATTTAGGCAAACCTATGAACCTCAGGTAAGGCTACGGGATCATCATGCACAAAGGCCCCCTGTCTGCACACCATGGTTTGCAGAACTGAGAGTGGTCTACTCTGGCTGTAGGAAGAGTGTGAAGGTGAAAGGCATCCGTATTAAGGAGTTTGGACGTCCCTGTGTGGTCGTGGGAAGCCACTGACATGTTTTAAGGAGGGCAGTGACATGAAGGATCCACGCTTTAGGAAAATCATTCAGGCTACAGCACAGAGAATCCGTGGCGAGGGCAAGGCTGGTTACGTGGAAACTAGTTATGCTGCCATTGGGATAATCTAGGTAAAAGAGGATGGTGGCCAGGACAGGGGTAATGGCAGTGCAGATGGAAAGAAATGGGTGGAATCAAAAGATATTTAGAAAAGAGAAGGCCTGGATAGAACTTGGTTCTCAATCAGATGTGTGAGAGAGAAAGAAGTTAGGGATGAAACCCAGGGTTCTTCTAGTCTATATCTCTATGTTCTTGAAAATGATGTTTCTTTATCTCAGATTATTTTGGCTTTTGGTCAATTACTGTCAGGTCATCTAGTCAAATATTCTATCATGACCTAGAAGGCCCCATGACACAGGGGAAAGAGCACTTGCCTGGAAGCCTGGAGGCCGGGTTACAGGTCTATCACAAACCCCAAATGTGATCCTGGGCCCAACCTTTTATTTCCTTGCAGGGAAAGTGAACAGCTGTCATGGACGACAACATGGCTATAAGCTGGGGTGGGACTTCGAGTTATGGCACCTGAACAAAATCAACATGATATTCAGGGTAAACTGCCGAGGCTGCTCTTGGCCTGCAGAGACTGGCCTGGGGTTCTGCCTGCCCTAGGTCCTGCCTGATCACCCCAGGGAGTGAAAGGAAAGTCCATATTTTACCACACCTGTGACAAATTCAGAGTACACTAGTATGCTGAAGAACACCCTTTGGGATGCTCTGGAAAAGTGTTTAAATACTTGAGTCACGTAGTTTGGACTACAGACCTCGTTCCACCATTTACTAGCAGTTTGACTCCTAGAAAATTATTTAATGATTAAGCCTTAATTTTCTCATCTGTAAAATAGAAATAATAACAGTACCTATCCAACAAGATTATTGTGAAGATTAAATAAGAGGGTTTATATAAATACATTATTAGAGCTCCTGGTTACAGAGTAAATGCTCATACCTGTTAGCCATTGTTGTTTCTATTCAATCTTTTCATTAAAGTGTGCAATTCAATGATTTTTAACATGAGTTTACAGAGTTGGGCAATCATCATCACAATCCAAATTTGCAACATTTTCATCTCTGCAAAAAGATGTGCCCGTTTGTAGTCACACACTGTTCCCACCCACAACCCCGGGCTATCAGTGATGTACTTTGTTTCTGTAGATTTGTCTTTTTTGGACATTTTATATAAATGAAATCATAGACTTTGCAGTCTTTCGTGTCTGGCTTCTTTCACTTAGTATAATGTTTTTGAGGTTCATTCATGTTATGGCATGAATCGGTACTTGTGTTTCTTTTCATTGTTGAACAGCAGTCCATTGTACGTGCATACTACATTTTGTCTATCCATTCACCAGTTGGTGGATGGTTTGTTCCTATTTTTTGGTTATTATGAATGACATTTGGTTATTATGAACATTCATGTATAAGCCCTTGAATGGACATATTAATATGTAATCTGGTTCTAAAAGTCTAAAATTCCAAGATTTCATTGGACTTGTGAGTAAGATGACTATTGAAACTAGCCTTTGTTCTTATCCTTCAGATACAAGTACGTTTTTGCCAGGATGCTTTGAATAAACACAATTATTTATATCCAACATAGAATTTAACTTCTCAATTAAAAAGTGAAAAAGTTGATTTTAATAAAATACTTAGTCAAAAGTATATCAGGAATTAGGTTTATTAGTTTTGAATTTTAATTAAAAATTTCAAGAAAGGTTAGACTAGACTCCAATGGTTGCCATGCTACTCAACTGTAGGGTGCATCCCTTCATTGGAGTTGTGTGTCTAGGTGCGCCCTTCATGTCGCATACAATGGGAATGGTGCCATTCCACTGAGATGTCCACTCTGCCCCTGGAGGCAGGGGCTGTTCTGTTTCTGGAGGGCAGTGCCAAGTCCAAAATGGAGCTGAGGCCCAGGATGCCACTCTGCAGGCTGCTATAGCACCAGACTCTAGGGAGTCATAGGCAGGGGGCTTATTCTAAGTCAAGGTAATCTCAGACTAGAATTGTGGATTATGGCCTTGAAGAGCTGATGGGACAGACTGAAAGCCTTGACTGACTCACAGAAGCAGCAGCATCCTGCACACCCTCTTGTCTGGAGAGATGTTGAGCTAAATGCCCCCAGTCTAGTTGGGACCCTGACTTTGAAGGTTTATGCTAGCCTTGGAATAGTACCTTTTTGTTTGGATAAGAACAGGTTAGACCTGTGGGTGAAGCTTTGGGGTGAGGAAAGCCAACTGGGACATATGTCTTACTAGGACATGTGCTTAATCCTATCCTTCCCCTAAAAGTACTGGGCTGAACCCTCTCAGCAGAGAGTTGTGGAAAATTAGAGACGTTCTGTGGAAAGACCAAGTTAATGTTCAAGTCTCAGAATCTGATCTTAGGTCAAATATCTCTTGCTTTTGCCAGTAAAAAGGGCCCAGATGTTTTTCTATTTACTTAGGCAAACCCTTGAAACACAAGTTAGTCATATAAAACTTTACATTTACAATGTTAAGAACCCATATTTGGAAAGTCACAAGCATAAAATATATACTGTGAAATGGGAGGTCAGGATGGTGAACTCATTTCAGAACCATAGTTTTGACTCAAGAATTTTGATGGGGTCTTCACGTTGGTTGAGCTTCTTGGTCCTAATATCATTGAGAGAATTAAATCATGATATTAAAACATTGAAACACTAATGCTTTGTTTTTATTGGCAAGAACCAAAATGATCTAATACTAATGCCATGAAACATCAGTCACTTTTTTCCTGATGAATAAGATGAACTTTGGCTGCTTATGATAGTAAATTTAATAATGTCAGTGATTTGAACTGTTTCAATTCTAAATGTGCAGAAATGTGTTTTACTGCATCTCTCTCTCTCTCTCTCTCTCTCGTACTACTACTGTCAGGAAGTTTTGTGGCAAATAAGCCCAAATACATAGATTAGAGCATATCATTCATATGTGCCACGTGTGTGCCAAAGTATGAGTACCCACTGCTAGGTTCCCTCTCACAGGTGGTCTGAATTTGCTTCTAGCTGGTCCTGTAAGCAGATTTAATATTTCATAAGCACTGCTCCATCTCATGCCTCCATTATTGACACCACATGGAAGTCAGGAAATTGGTTCTTTCTGGGAACAGTTTGCAGAAATATGCAGCCTGTCAGCCCCTTTCTCATGGGTGCATTAACAGAGCGGCTCACGATTACAAGTAACGAACCCTCTCCAGATGTGTGTAGCAACTCAGCTCCAACTTTATCTTCAGCCCCGAAGATGGACTTGACAAGATGGATTATTTGTGGCTATATTGTAATAACTTTGTGAAATTGGAATTCCCAGCGATTGTAATGGAGGGTGAGGAATCGGCAGTGGAGGAATGGGGAATTTCTCCTTGCAGTAAACAATACAGAAGAACAACAGTAAAAGGAGCAAATCAGCTGTGGCACTTCCCTGCTTTGGACATTGACTCTTCCAGACTGTTCTAATTCTTTCCTTTTTATGATTCTGTTTATGTTACACACATTAAAGTTAAGTCATGTCTTTAATAAGATGGAAACTGGAAGTGAGATTTGGAAATGACTGAATCGGGCTTCTTAACTTTTTTCTTCTCTTGGAGAGCACAAAAACAACTGACAGAAAGGGATATACCAAAGAAAACAATTTTAATTGTCAGCTTCCATGGAAAATTCAATCCAGTCTCTCATTCATTCTCTTCCCAGCGCAGTGCCAGCAGGCTTCTCTCTATATGGCTGAGGGCTTAATTTAGCTGACAAATTTCTGAAGGATAACTAAGTTCTAAAAGAAAGACTCTAGCTATAAATGATGCATACTTGCTCTCAGTCACAAAAGGCACAAAGATTTTTCCAGGATAAGGTAATTGGGGGTAAATTTCTCTTGCATTTTATTAGCAGTGATGATTTCAAGGGAGTATTCTCTTAAAGCAAGGCCGTATTTAAATCTTTCTTTGAAATCACAAGTCCCCTGAGTTGATAGTTATAAAACTGGGTTCCTTTGGGAGTTATTTGTACATCTTCAAGGTTGGCATTCTTAGTGGTTTGATGTAGATGTTCTAGATAAAATTCCTCAAGTCCAGCTGTTATGATTTAACTTAATATGTTTGTACAGAGGGATTTCCTTTGTCATTGAAGAGATGGAATCAAAACAGAATTAGTCATTCTTGCATCTTCTATTTATAGCTCAGCTATTATTCAGATGCATTGTAGAAGAATGATGTTGGATGAGAATTTTTCTTTCTTTCTTTGTAAACAAAACTCTTTTTATACCCCGTGGATTTAACTCTGGTTGCTAACTTAGACAAAGCACTTAATGAAAATATTACGACTTAAATGAAAGAGTACCTATTAAGTCATCCTATCTCCATTTGCAAATTAAAGGTTTGTCAGTACAAAGTATGTGGGATGACCAGAAGTCATGGATGACTTACATGGCAGGGGGAGAAAAGGTCAATCTGAAAAATTATTTGTGTGGGTTGCCCATGACTAATGGTCCAAATCTTGAGAGTATATAAACAAAATTCTACTCTATTTATTTAATTTAGTGTCAGCATTAAAGCTAGCCTGAAAATTTAGTGAAAGTCATAATTTAAGGCATTTTTATTTGGGGGAAATTTTAATTAATTTGTTTGTGGTTTTGGTTTGTTTTTGGAGGTGGTGGAATAGGGGTAGAGGCCTTGGGGACATGTACTGGGACAAGTGGAGAAATTGGATAAATTGGTTAGATAAGCTGGTTGTTCAAACTCCTTGGACCACTGAGTTTTCTTCTTTCCATATTTTTTGGTAGAGAGCTGACTTTGAAGGGATCAAGAATAGCTTGCTGGGCAGAAGGAAGCAAGAAACAAGGCTACTAGCTTTTTACTGATCTGATCTATATTGGGTATAGACAATTAAATCAGGTAAAGAATAGGAAAAATGCTTTGTAAATTCTCAAATCCTGTGCTATTATTGATCACTGCAGCATCTGAAACAGCAGCCCGTTATGCAATAGCCCTCAAATCAATGTTTGCTGAGTTATAGTAAATCAAATCAAAGCATAGTTGGACAATTGCAGTCATAAGTGGAAGTAGGTTGAGAAGGTTTACAACTAGCACTCTCCATCTAAAACTTTTCTATTTAGCAGTGTTGGGTTAGCAGATGGCTTATTTTCCTTGGCAACAACATGGAAAAAGATTTGTTGGATAAAATAACAGTGTATTCCAGCAAAAATTTTGAAGTTTTATTCTTTTAAGGATGTTGACAACCAGGCAAATTAATGAATAGCTGCCAGGTGTTGAATTTGAATGTCACTCCTGGTGATTATAAGGATGAGGAGTCTTTGTTTCCTATCTGTGCTAAACTTGTCTTTGGGGTCCCTTTGTTTTGAGGAGCTATTGAAGTAGCCTTCAGGGGAATCTGAAAATCGTACAAATCCTGTGTGTAAACATGAGAAGTCTGGACTAAAGACCAAAACTCCCCTCCCTACAACTGGTCAGATGTCTGGCCCAGCTCTAGGCAGTGGGGCTTCCTGAAGGTCATTGGTTACGATTCATTCTACCCAGAGAATGGGTAAAGTTTTGGCAAAAGAATTCTCAAGCCTTGAGACTGCCCAAAAAGGTGGGACCAAGATTTCTCTCTCTCTCACAACACAATCCTTCCAGTTATGCTGGAGATAGTTAGGTGGAGAGTAGGGTCATAGGGAGAGTAGGGTCACTAGAGGATAAGAGACCAGGCAGGAGAAAGCTCCAGAAGGGACCTCACCCTCTGAGACTAGCATGGCACATCTCATTCCTCATGGTATGATAGCTAGGCTGCACCTAGAGGGGACGAGTCAGTAATAACTAAGGCCCAAACTTGTGGAACCCATGAAAAGAGCATATTGTAGCCAGTAGTAACATCAACAAAGCCTTTCTCAGTCCCACACAGAGGGAATTCCCAAAGGAACAGTGGACTCCTAGGGCCACAGGATGCCATGGGCAGGGAGTCCATGGCAGTGATTTAGGTCTTGGGCCTCTTGGAAGGGAGGTATCATGTGGACTGCTTAGTGAGGTTCTGAAAAGCCTATCATTGGCCACAATGGTGTGGCCCTGAGGCTGCCCAAGTCACTCCATCCAGTGAATCCTGGGGAACGTTGGCTCTAATTGAGCGAGAGGAGGTCAACAGCAGGGATCCCTGGAACGCATTGATACTCATTAAGGAGGCCCTGTGTGGAGGTCTAGAGGAATAGTGATAGGGCCTGGGCCCTTGCAGAGAGGGGTCTGCTAAAGACTAGGTCAGCTGTAGGCACCCAGTCAAGAATGTGGCTCAGAGCAGGAACAGCTAGAGTACAAACTGGGAACTCGAGCAGAGAGTAAAGTCATATAGATTGGGTGGAGTTTCAGCAGGGCCTGTCAAGGAGACTGTAGTCAGCAGACATGTGGGCCCCAGTGGCTCCCTTCAGGGACACAGGATATCTTGCTGGTAACATTGAATCCCATCCCAGGCCCTAGATACTGGTGGGAATGGAACTGCTGAAAGATCACCATGCTGGGGGGTTAGAACTGGCTCAGGGTCTAGCTGGAGCTAAACGTGAAGATTGAATCTTTAACACCTTTGGCTGGATGGAGTTGGGGCTGGCACTCTCTCCTTGGAGGTAATAAAAGGTCTTTGTGGCATAGAACAGCTAGTATTAATGGGGAAAACACTGGACTATTATTGAGGGTATATTTGTGATATTTCTGGGTGGCTCTTATACTGAGAGAAGCATGCTAAAGTTCCAGAAAAAATCATGGGTTATTTATTCTGGGAAAAACACACTCTGAACCAAAATTTAGAACACCTGGTGTGACAAGTATGAGCATACTGATGAGGTAACTGGATAAGATACCTGAAATCAGGATTGTTTTGGTAAATAGGAGACCATGTGGTCACCAAGATATGCCCTGCATATAAGGGCAGTTTTCTTTGCATGGAAAAAAGAAGGTACATATGAGCGTAGTAGAGGCTGTGCATGAGAGATGCTTACCAGAGGAGTTCAGAGAAGGAAGACACCTTGACCAACTGGGGTCATCAGGGAAGACTTCATAAAGGCAGCAGCACATAACTGGATTTTGATGGCTGTATAGGATTTGAACAGGGAGCTATAAGCATGATGGCCTTTCAGGTGGAGACAAAGATGAATGGAACCTAGAAGTTTGGAAGCAAAAACTATAGGAAGCACAACTGTCAGTACATAATTCATTTGGGAGAATGGGGCAAGGCAAGACTGGAAAGGTAACTCCTACTTTCTCGTGGATCATGTTGAAGGGGAGATTTAGTGACTGGACAGCAGGGATTGTACCATGTGCTGGGAATATAAAGATGCAAAAAGTCAGAAATGAAGATCTGTATTTGGGAGATGTAGATTTGATTGAAATGAATATGGTTACTGATGTCATTCATGGAAATAGGTGAGATAAAGTACACTTAGAGAGAGAAGACCTGAGGATCAAATTTTGTCTTTCTATGGGCATAAGGAGACCCTGAGAGAGATTTATTCAGTAATTTATTTAGGAGGAAACTCTGGGAGATTCAGCATTAAGGCAGCTAAGAGAGGAGTGGGTATCGAAATAGAGTGTCAAATACTGCTGAGAGGCCTGGGAGAGCAGAGATAGAGAAAAGGTGGTTGGAATCCCTGCTTTAGAACTTTTTGACCTTAGAAAAGTGGTTTCAGGTGAGCAGAGGTAGGAGTAAGGGTGAGGCTGGAATCTCCAGGTCAACACACCCTATGGCGGTAGTTCCCAAAGTGTGGTCTCCAGACCAGCAATGTCAGTACCACTTATTTCTGCAAATTCTTGGGCCCTGTCCTAGACCTACTGAATCAGAGACTCTGAGGATGGGGCCCAGCAATCTGTGTTTTATCAATGCAGGCGATTCCAATGGCTGCTGAGGTTTGAGGAGCACTCTGTTATGGGAATACATCATGAAGCTATAGAGCCCTGGAGCCCCTCAGTGTTAAATCTGGTTGTCGAAGATTTTATAGACCTAGGGCACAGTATTCTCAAAGCCATCCTTATTTTATCTTGGCAAACATAGACTGCCTCTTTGTTAGGAATGTGTGATCTGAGGGACAAAATGGGAATCTTGCTTCTTGTTAGTTTGCATTCCATTGCCCAAGCCCACCAAGTTATTAGAGACTTCTCGGTTCAAAATTTTCCCTTCCTGGCCAATTTATTAACATTGGGATGATGGTTAAGGCAGGGATGGCAAACAGGCTTTATTTGTGTGCTACGTTTGATTAGGAATGATTCTCTGGAATTGTGTATTGAGATAAATTGTGAGAGCACGTCCACTGGAGAGACAGTCATGATTAGCAATGTCTGCTATGGGCACACGTCTGTATTCGCCGTCTCTGCCACAGGGCTTTATCAGGATCCCTGGGACACATGATACTTTTGGAAGAAACAGAAGCCTGAAGAAAGGACAAAGGTGCTGAGGAGGTGCTGAGGTGTGAGAAAGCATCTCACGATTTTTCCTGGGGCCCACTGTGTTGTCTTCTAACATATGTTGCCGATACTTGACACCAGCATGAATACCCACACCTTGGCAAAGTTCTAGGACATGTAAGAAACCTTGGAGTTTAAGAAAAGAGAGAAAAAACCTGCTGTTGCTCATTATAAATGTGAGAAATTATATAGCTGGGGTCTGTTCTCTTCTGGAATCTACTTCTTGCCACAGCTTGCTTTACAGATACAGCATCCAAATGAGATTGTGGCCAGGAACAATAGTAACTGTTTTTCTCCTGCAGGTCCTCTGGGCTCCCCAAGACACAGCAGAACTGCTCTGTACCCGGGAAGCCTTATGCGTTCATCCACTTGTGTAAACAGTTGAGTTGGCTCACTGAGTGGTGTTCTTTCATAGACAGCCTCTTCTCCCACTTACCATCCTAGTCAGGAGAGTTAAGTTATTTTACATATATTTTTTTGCCCTGTGGTAACATAATGACCATTTTAAAGTAAAAATTTTAGTGAATATCGTGAAGAGTAATTAAATATGACATGACACCTGGCATGAGGAAGAATTAAATAATGTTATGAAAAGCATGAGATTCAGGTTTCCTTTGAGTTAGATATGAACAAGTGTTTTTCCTATCCAAACTTTAAAAATCTGAGTCAGTGGCAAGTCTTTGGGTTTGTATGGAAGATCACTGCTCAACTGGCAATGTAAATAATGAACCTGGGACATAGCTGGAAGGGCACGGGGTCGGCGGAATGGGAGTAGTGTACTTTAGTCTTGGCTCTAGCACTAGTTTTGTGTTCTTGAGCAAGTCCCTTCACCTCTCTTGCTCTCAATTTCTGGATCTGAAAAATAAAGGGATTGAGCAAAGTACTCTAGAAGGTTCCTTCTAGTTCTAGGATATTAGTTGTGTACCTGGATTTGTCATTTACCTGACCCGAACGTGCGATTGTCCTAGACTCATTAGGTCTAACGTCTAGTCTTGCTGCTGGTTCAACTTTTTCTCTTTTTGCCAGGAAATGTTTATTCTGTAGGAACAGTTGTCTGAGCCAGTGTTTGGCTCCATATTGTCTTGCATACTGCTTTGTGATGCCCTACTTGTCGGGAGAGCACATAAGAAGTCTTTTTGGTATAACTTAAAATAAAATGAAAGGTCCCACCCATTTCAAAGGGTTGCCTAGAATGTGTGAAATATTTCTATTATTTACTTCTTTGGCTCAAGGCATTCAAGTCTTGCCTTTACATTAATATACATTCCTTGAGGCCATACTATATGAAATGCATTGTGCTAGGAAGTACAGACCCAATTTCTGCTCTTAGGAGGTTACAATCTAACAAATACAGTATGTGACAGAGGTCGCATGATGATAACACCTCTAGAGTTATTTCTGAGGAAAGGAGTGGCCACCGAAGGCAAAATGTTAAATGAAAGCACACCATTGGATATGGATTCCACTTTAGGATCTGGACTTTCTATCTGCAGATGGAACCTAAATAAATGACAAACACACATGGTTTTTCCAATGCTGTGGGAAGTAAAGTAAAATCCAAATTCCCATTTGAAAAGCAACACAGCCTTCCCTACTCCGTGTCACTCAAATTAATTTTAACATATTCTTTTAAGTAGAGATGCTACCAAGCCTGCTTTAATGAATATATAAAACCCACTGGTGGAGAAAATATCTAATAAAGTATGTGTTACAGTTCTCAGGCATCATTATTCCTTTAGCTGTGCCAAATGTACCACCCTTGCCCACATAGTGTTTATTTGCTTAGGGAATCCTTATTCATACGGCAAAGATAAATTTCAGGCTAGGAAGCACTACATTCTCAGTTATTGGGATTCAAATGAATGCGATGTCAGTGTATTTCACTCATAAAAGTCAGTGGGTAGGAAGCAGTGCAAAATGCTCAGTCATTAATAGTCTTGAGAGGGTGCCCGTGTGAATCTTATGTAAGTACTTATGTACTAGTACTTACACAGCATTGGGATCTGAGAGCCACTGAACCTTTTAGAGAATACCATTGGAAAGATTAGATAAAGAATAGTGTACACTTTTAGCTGGATTTTAAAAAGCATACAAAATAATCAGACTTGGGTTTGTGCTCAGTAATCTGCTGAGCCACTGGGAGGCATGTAAAGGTATAGATTAGCCCCAAGGTTCCAGAAATAGCCAGGATACACTAGCAGGACTCGGAAAGAACTTGTGCACTTGTAAACTTGGCAGACCTTAGCTGTGAATGGCTGCACCAGACCAGATGAACTGTTGGGAATGATGAGAGAGCCAGGGAAAGAATTTGGTTATTTCTGCCGCCTGCAAGGGAAAAAATAATCCAAATGACAGACGTCCAACAGGATGGTGGTTCAGTACTTGGAAAGCAGTGAGACTTAAAACCACCTGTGGTTGGTGATGGAAAGTAAACGTCTTTATTTATTTATTTATTTTGAAGTCCTATTTTGGGCTTCATACCCTAAGGAAAATGCCAGGGGCACAGAAGTAGACAGTTGCTTCTGTGACATCGAGAGCAAGTCCTTGTGACTCATACACAATTTGGGGCTCTCCACGAGTTAAGAGTGAATGTATTGGATCAAATTCAAAGAACAGAAATTCAAAGGTATAATAGCTGGCTTAAGAGGACAGATTAAGAGGCCTAAATATGTTTGACTTGGATGAAGAATGAAAAAAAGGAGATATAATAGCCATCTGCAGGTCCTTGAGGAGCTGAAACTCAAACTGAATAAGGAGAGGCACTGTTTGGGGTGGTGTACTAAGGCACAGCTATGCTTGACATGATGAAATTGAGAAAAGGAAAACTCAGCCTGAATGTCAGGAAAATATTTCTTACACAAGTTCCATAAATCAGCCAAGGGAAGTGGTGGAAGTCTTGTTATTTGAAATCACTTAAAACTAGATTGGATAAACCACTCATATTTTTTAGTCCTCCCCCATTCCACCATTCCGCTCTCTAAAAACTATGGTTTGTTTTTGCTTGTATTTGTAAGTTCTCCAAATTAAATGTTCTCTGTGAAAATCTTGAAGGTATTTTTATACCTATTTTTAATCTAAAAATAAGCAATAAGACTTAGATTCACTGGAAAAAAAAGTCCCTAGAATGTTGATTACATTTTCCCTCCTTTCCAGAATTCATTCCTTAAATTGCTTTGTTCAAGCTTATTTGGGTACAGGCTTTAGTTGTTTGTTTTTACTTTTAGAATGGAATTGTAACAAGAGTAGTTTTGATTGGATACTTTAAAGTACTTAAAAATGAAAGGACTGTAATGGAATTAAATTAGGAATCAATAACAGAAGTGAACTTGGAAAATTCACCAATATGTGGAAATTAAAAAACATACTCCTGACTGTTCAATGGACCAAAAAAGGAACCTCAAGGGAAATTAGACAATACTTTGAGATGAATGCAAATGAAAACACAATATACCCAAACTAATAGGATGCAGCTAGCACAGTGTTCATGGATAATGTACACTTACTCATAAATGCTTATATTAAAAAGGAATAAAGATCTCAAGTCAATAACCTAACTTCTCCCCCAAGAAACCAGAAAACAAGAGCAAACTAAACCTAAAGCAAGCAGGAGAAAGGAAATAACAAAGACTTGAGTGGAAATAAACAAAACAGAGAATAGAAAAATAATAGGAAAATCAATAAAGCCAGAAGTTGGATGTTCAAAACGATGCACAAAATTGATAAACCTTTCTAAAGATGGGCCAAGAAAAAGAAAAGAAGACTCAAATTACAAAAATCAGGAATGAAAGAGGGGATTGTTACCATTATTACAGAAATGAAGAATATTATAAGGGAATGCTATGAAAAATTATATGCTAAAAATTAGATTATTTAGATGAAATGGACAAATTCCCTGAAAGAATTATTGAAACTGCCTCAAGAAGAAATAGAAATTTGAACAAACCTGTAACAAATAAAGAGATTGAATTGATAATTGAAAAACTTCCCACAAAGAAAAGCCCAGGACCAAATGGCTTCACTGGTGAATTCTAACAAATATTTAAAGAGTAATTAATAGTAATCCTTCACAAATTCTTTCAAAAAATGCCCATCTCATTCCATGAGATGGGCATTACAGACCTGATGCCAAAGACATCAAAGAAAGATATCACAAGAAAGGAAAAACACTTATGAACATAGATAAAAAAATTCCCAATAAAATCCTTCCCCAAAGATCAGGAATATGACAAGGATGTCCACAGTCATCACTTCTATTTAAAATTATACAGGAAGTTTTAGCCAGAGAAATTAGGCAGATAAAGAAATACGCAGTAGTCCCCCCTTATCCATGGGGATATGTTCCAAGACCCTCCACCCTCCGCCCCGTGGCTGCCTGAAACAGGTCTGGGACTGAACCTGACCTGTCAATAAACACATTTCCGTTCCAGTCTTCCACTCACAAATTTAATGCCTTTTTCATCTTAAATAAGCACTTACTATGCACGGTGGCCATAATTTTTGCAGTTTTGAGGTGTGACAGTAAAACCAGCATACATTTTTTTTCCTCCTTCACAATTTCACAGATAGATTTGTTCTTCCTGTAGATCTTAGCAACCTCAACATACGATTTTTTTTTTGCCTTCCCTTATTAAGTTGAAAACTTTCATCTTTTTACTCATAGAAAGCACTTTTATGTCTTCTCTTTCATCTATCCAAATTGCCAGCATCACTACTTTTGTGATTTGGGGCCATTATTAAAAATAAGGATTACTCAAACACAACACTTTGATACCATGATGGCCAATCTGATAACCTAGATGGCTACTAAATGACTCATGGGAAGGTAGTGTGTACAGTGTGAATATGCTGAACAAAGGGATAATTCATGTTCAGGGTGGGACAGAGAGGGATGGTTTGAGATTTCATCATGATACTAAAAATGGCACATAATTTAAAAGTTATAAATTATTTATTTCTGGATTTTTTCATTTAATATTTTTGGACCTTGGTTGACATTGGGTAACTGAACACTGCAGAAAACAAAACCTCAGATAAGGGGGGACTACTATAAAAGGTATCCAGATGATAAAGGAAAAGTTAAAACTATTTCTATTTGCAAACAACATAGTCTTGTACATAGAATATCCTAAAGAATTTACTAAAAACAAACAAAACACTTACTAGAAATAATAAACAGGGTTGGCAAACTTGCAAGATATAAGATCAATATACAAAAATCAAGTATATTTCTAAACACTAGTAATGAACATTCCAAGAATGAGATTTAAAAAATTTCATTTATGATAGCATCCAAAGAACAAAATTATTATGTATAAATTTAACAAAAAAGTGCTAAATTTGTATACTGAAAACTATAAAACATGTTGAAAGACATTAAAGAAGGTCTATATGAATGGAAAGGCATTCCATATTCATGGATTGAAAGACTTAATATTGTTAAGATGATAATACTCCCCAAATTGGTCTACAGATTCAATGGAATCCATATCAAAATTACAAGTAGCTTTTTTTTTTCAGAAATTAAAAGCTGATTCTAAAATTCATATAGAAATGTAAGTGACCCAGAATAGCCAAACACTCTTGAAAAAGAAGAGCAGAGTTAGAGAATTTATACTTACTAATTTCAAAACTTACTGCAAAGTACTATGTAGTACTGGTGTAAGGATAGACATATAGTTCAATGAAATAGAATTAATTGACAGTCCAGAAATACACTGTTACATTTATAGTCGGTTGATCTTTGACAAAGTGTCAGAACAATTTGATAGGAGAAAGAACAGTCATTTCAACAAATGGTGCTGGGACATCAGTATATCCACATGCAAAAGAATGAAGTTGGATGTCTACTTCACAGCATACACAAAAATTAATTCAAAATGGGTCAATGAACTAAATTTGAGAGCTAAAACTATAACACTCTTGGAAGAAAACATAGGTGTAAATCTTTGTGAGCCTGCATTAGGCAATGGCTTTTAAAATATGACACCAAAAGCACAAGCAAATAAAGAAAAAAGTAGATAAATTCAACTTCAGTGAGGTTGAAAACTTTTGTGCTGCAAACAGTACATCAAGAAAATGAAAAGACAACCCACAGAATGGGAGAAAATATTTGCAGATCTCATATCTGATAAATGACTTGTATCCAGAATATATAAAATATACTTACAACTCAATAATAAAAGACAAATGATCTGATTTAAAAAAATGGGCAAAGGATCCTAATAGACATTTCTCCAAAGAAGATATATAAATGGCTAATAAGCACATGAAAAGATGTTCAATATTATTAGTAATCAGAGGAATGCAAATCAAAATCACAATGAGATAGAAGTCTTAGATATAAGACTTAGACTAAGACTTAGAAGTCTTAGAATTCATTTGTATGCTATACATCTGATAAAGGGCTAATAACAAGAATCTACAAAGAACTCAAGCAAATCAGCAAGAAAAAAATCAACCCCATTAAAAAAGTGGGCAAAAGGCATGAAAAGAAGTTTTCAAAAGAAGATAGACTAATGGCCAATAAACATATTAAAAATGCTCAATGTCTCTAATTATCAGGGAAATACAAATCAAAACCACAATGAGATATCACCTAACTCCAGTGAGAATGGCTTTTATCAAAAAGTCCCAAAATAACAGATGCTGGCATGGATTTGGAGAGAAAAGAACACTTATATACGGTTGGTGGGACTTCAAACTAATACAACCTCTATGGAGAAGAGTATGCAGATTCCTCAGAGAACTAAAAGTAGACCTACCATTTAATCCAGCAATCCCACTACTGGGTATTTATTTACTCAAAGGGAAAAAAAAAGCCATTTTACCAAAACGACACTTGCACTCAAATGTTTATTGCAGCACAATTCACAATTGCAAAGATGTGGAATTAACCCAAGTGCCCATCGATGCATGAGTGGATTAATAAAATGTGGTATATGTATACCACGGAGTACTACTCAGCCATTAAAATAATAATGAATTAATACCTTTTGTAATAATCTGGATGGAACTGGAGACCATTCGCCTAGGTGAAATATCACAGCAATGGAAAAACAAAGACTGCACGTACTCACTATTAAATTGGAGCTATTAAATCAGCACTCGTGAACATATATGGAAGTAAAACTCAATGGAAATCAAGCAGGTGGGAGGGGGAAAGGGGATGGGTGAAATCACACCTAACGGGTACAATGTACACTATCTGGGTGATGGGCACACTTATAACTTTGACTCAAGCTATACAAAAGCAATCCATGGAACCAAAACATTTGTACCCTTATAATATTCTGAAAAAAAAATCTAGGCCGGGTGCGGTGGCTCACGCCTGTAATCCTAGCACTCTGGGAGGCCGAGGCGGGTGGATGGCTCAAGGTCAGGAGTTCGAGACCAGCCTGAGAAAGAGCGATACCCTGTCTCTACTAAAAAAATAGAAAGAAATGATTTAGACAACTAAAAATACATATACAGAAAAAATTAGCCGGGCATGGTGGCGCATGCCTGTAGTCCCAGCTACTCGGGAGGCCGAGGCAGTAGGATCGCTTCAGCCCAGGAGTTTGAGGTTGCTGTGAGCTAGGCTGATGCCACGGCACTCTAGCCCGGGCAACAGAGTGAGACTCTGTCTCAAAAAAAAAAAAAAAAAAATCTAGACTGGATAAACCATATTCCAGTGGGTGGGATACAGAAGAGGGCTGACAACATGATCTGTCACTTTAGAGTAGTATGGAAGACCCAGATTGGGGTATTGCTCCAGGGCTTAGGGGAGAGACATCACTGCTCCTACCAAGAGTAGGGTTCCTTTCTTCCAGGCAGAGGATCAGGAGAGAATTTAGTATAGCAGCATCCTGATCCCTAATATTGCAATGAAACATTCCAGATGATGTTCTGTTTTTCCAGACATGGAGAAAACGTTTTGGTTACTACCTGAAATATAACAGAACATAAAATCTTATGGTTCATAAAATTAAAAAAAAAAATCCCTCTAGAAATTGTGAAATGCAAAATCACATAGAGGGGAGGGAAAGGGCAGGATAGAAATTAATACGAGGTGCCATTTCCTATCACTATGCCTCCGATTGCGCTTCTCTGGTCAGTGTTTTACACCACACATGAGATCAGGAAGTCGGAAAGAAGCTTTGCTCTCATAAAATCTTTCCTTCCTCTTTCGCTGTTGCCTAACATTCCTTTGATAATAAATATGGTCTTTCACTTTATAATTGATGCTAATAGACTTGAATGTGTGATATACCTGAGAATCAATACCCAAGAGTGAATGTTTTTATCGAGAGGTGCCAGATGGTACCATGCTGTGCCAGAAGGGTTGAAAAAGCATGCAGACCCTAAGGGCTGAGAGGAAAGAGGTGGGGAAAGATGTGGCAGGCTTTGAGTGTTAGGATGAGAAGTTAGTCACAGGTGGGAAAAAGGTAGATTCTTAAGCAGGAGAGTAACACAATAAAATCAATGGCTAAGGTCATTTGGACAGCATAGCCAGCAGACAAGATTGGGCAAGGTGACAAGGCACCCACTTTGAAAGCTGTTGCCATAATCCAGACACGAGGAGGTTAGAAATGTCAGATTAGGGTTGTATCTGTAGAAGTGGAAATAGAGGAACAAATTTAGGAGAAATGGTGAAAAAAAAAAAATCTCCACTTCAAAGGTTATTCTAGAATCTCACAGGCTCTCTCTAAGGGTAGCACAAACCCATAGTAACTGGTAGAGGAAATCACTCTGCTCATTTAATTTTCTCTTCCTGGCCTTAAAAATTCTTCAATGGTTCCTCAGTGCCCTGAAGATAAGGTCCAAATTCTATAGTAGTGTTATGACATTTTCCCTAATCTGTTTCTTGCCTACCTCTCCAGCCCATCTCGCCCTCCTGCTGCCTCTCACTCAATGCTCCAGCCACTCTGAGTGACTTTCTCCACTTCTGGGTTTTGTAAGGGATGCCGCTCCCAGGACATTTCTTCTTTTTGTTCCTACCTGCCACCTCTTCCTTCCAAATAGGGGTAAATCCTTTGCATACTTGAGATCTCGATGTGGACATCACTCTAAAACAGAAAATCTCTTCTGGCAATCTTTCCATTATGCCTTCTACTCCTCCCCAACCCCCATAGAGTGTCTCTCCCATGTGCCCCTTTATCACTTTGCCCAGCACAAGAGCGTCCTACTCTAGCACAAGCTACTACACTGAATGGCTCTCCAAATTTTGATGTGCGTAAAAATCACCTCCAGTGTTTGCTAAATGCAGACTTCCAGCCCCAGACCAAAGGCTCTGATGTTGTAGAGCTTGGTTGAGCCCAAACATTTAGAAATGCTGCTTTATTGTAATTGATTGTCTACTTGTTAGTATCCCTAACTGGACTGCTGCTGTGGGAGGGCAGAGGCCATTAATCCTAACACCCAGTACAGGGCCTGACATGCTACAGGCAGTCATTAGGTAATTATCAAATAAGTGAATAAATGATGTGAGAACAGGAAGAGTAAAAAATGACTGAAGTCCGTAAGCCTAGGAAACAAGGAAGTAATGGAAAAAAATGGGAAGAGGTGTCTATTTGTGGGAGAAAATGATGAACACCCACACGCAAATTTCAGACAACAGGTGGGGACTCTAAGCAGAGCCCAGGCCTCCTATCTGGCACTGACTATGATGTGGAAAATAGCCTGGCTCTTCTTACATTACCTATGTACTCCCAAGGACTCAGAAGTGTGTTTTCCCCAAAGGCAGCATATAATTTTGAGAATTGCAATCATTTTTTCCATGTTCTTTAGAAGGCTGTAAAATAATTTTAGATGCAATAGTAATTCTAGGTCCTTGCTTACCCTTGACCTTTGAAGTTTGATTCAAAACATCACACACCTCCCAGCCCAAATGTTGCAAGTTAATGATATATTACTGCAGGAAAGAACTTGGAGGAGCTGGAAATCTTTGGTAATGTTATCTTACCTTGACTTTTTCTTTTTCTTTTTTTTTTAAGGATACAACTGAAATATAATTTTGTTAATGTAAAGCAAAAGATGAAGAATTAGGAAAAATGTTTTTGGAACTGACCATTGTCGTGCAATTGGTGTAAGAACTCTTTAAAACCCACAGTGACTCTTCTAGCACAAGAATAAAAAAGGTAATTTCCAACTAAGTGAGTCCACAGTCTTTTTTTTTAAGAAGTTGATCTTCTTTTACCCATTTCCTACATCCAGTCCTCATCCTTGGTTTCTAAATAATAGGAGTCACAAGAATTAATTGCCAAACCCACCCTGCCAACCACTCTTGAAAACTTCTTAGCCTTTTAACCAGCAAAATAGACCTTAGGAAGAATGATGTCTTTGTAAGATAAACAGTGAACAAACCCAACTAATGCCATTTGGTACTTCTCATGGTATGCTGTGAGTCATAGTGATTTGTGTGTATCTGAGATCCTCTCCTAGGTAATGAGCGTCTTGAGGACATGGGACAGATATCCTTCTCCGCGCCTATTGCACTGATCTACATTGACTACATACTTAAAAAGTGGCCATGGAATGGCTAAATTAATCCATAGCACCATCTGGTCCTGGTTAGCTGGTTAGCTGGTTAGCATGCAGTGCTGAGCATGTCCAGCTCAGTGGCTACTGGTGAATTACATGTAATGACATCATCTGCTAACACCTCCCTGGTATTTATTTTCTTGGGAAAGTGTCACTAATTGTGCCCTAGAGTGTCTTAGGCACCTTATCCTTGCAGGCATGTCATCTCCAGGCGTGGACAGTGTGACCCTGGAAACATTATTAGCTTTTCCGTGTAGGGGGAGAATCTCAGTTTCAAAGAGGTTGTGAGACTACACCTGAGGTTCCAGGACACGTTGGTGGTGGAGTGGAGGCCAGAAACCTTCCTGACCAAATAGATGCCTTCCTGGAAGCAATTATGAACAGCCGGCTTTTTAATGAGAGGACATTTTCTTACATGAAACTTGGCTTTTATCTTCTTTTTCAGATTTCTGAATTGGAAGATTTTTTCCATCTTCTTTCCTTTCACTGGCTTCATTTAGGAGCTTCTGCTTATAAACACTCTGTTCTTTTAAATATTAACAATAGTTTCCCAGTAAGGTTTCTTCATCCTGGGGAGTCCAAAAACCTGCACTATGTTCTATTTAGACTGCTGCCATCTCCCCCCACCTCCTTCCCTAACACACACATCTCTCAATGTAAATTGAAAATTCCCAGCCACGAGGGAGGTGCTGTATCATCTGGGTGTTTGAAGATGTCATCCTTTCTTTCCATAATAACTTAACTGTTTTCTCTCCACACTGTGATCCTTTATGTGCAACCTCCTCAAACACATAGAAAATTACTTTGCTGATTTTAAAATATATTTATTTGTGGTGTGTGTTTATCCTCAGTGATGACGTTCTCTTGACTAAGAACTATCATGAGAAAGGCTTTCTCCCAACCCTGACTGTGTGTCCGTGGTTTAAAACAAGCTCACAGAATCATCATATCCCAATGTTCCTATATGGCAATGCAATGATAAGGCACACTGGCACATTGGTATAATTGCTGCCCTAAAATGAAAACATGTCCATGTAATATTTTCTTTCACTCTCTTGTTCCGCAGAGAGTGCCAGAGAAGCAGTCAGCACCTGCAATCACTGGCAAGGTGTGTTGGCAGCTGTACCAGCCAGACGCCAAGTTCCAGTCAGCTCCAATAATAGTGTCTGGGTGGCAAGTTGGCTTCCTGCTGACATATAAATCTGCCACTGCCCTGTGGAGTGCTTCTGGAAGCTTGGACCAAGGTTGGCTGCTAAACACCCACCTCTAGGGAAGGGAGTGGACTCCTCAACTCCTCCCTAGGATGTAGTAATAGTGTGGTAGAAATCTCTTTTAGGATTGCAGAGACTTTCTGAAGTCTGAGTGTTGCCTCCTCTTAGCGACTGCTATGACCACCCAAATCACCTTGATTGTTTTCTTGGTGATTTTCCATGCTCTCATGCAGAAACAGCCTCCAAATCAGAGCTGATACTTTCATGTCTCTACCTTGTGATGGAAACAGTTGGAGCCCAAGTCCACGAGCCAAGTGGCATTGGAAAGGCAGATAACTCTACTTCAGCATAAATTTTTTCACTTCAATTACAGTGATTTCCCATGCTTAGTAGATACCAAAAAGAACTATTCTGTGGAGATTCTTTTCAAGTGGGCATTTGTCTAGGCAAGAAGGTCCTCTTTAGGTAGATGGTTAATGTGGCTGTCTCATAAATTCTATCCGTGTTATAGTTTATGATGGGAGACTAGGTAGATAACGATGGCAAGTTTAGCCCTTAGTAGAGAACTATAAGGCTTTGGAGTCAAGTGGTCTGAGTTTGAATCCTGCTTTTATACTTACTGCTTAGCCTTAGACAAGTGAATAAACCTTTTTGAGTCTCAGTTCTCTCATCTATAAAATGATGATAATATAGATAATCATAGCTTTTGAGGGTGCTACATTTGAAGAGAAAATGTGAAAATGCATAGAATACATTTAGCATAGCACCTGACATGAAGTTAATACTATTATATGCTTTAAGAATATTTTTTTCTGGTCTCTTTGCAAGACCTCAGCATTGATGTGTGTCCAAACTCTTCAGGGTAACTGGCAGTTAGTGTGGATCGCAGAAGCGCCCTAAGTAAGTTGGTTTGAGGTTGAATTCCTTTTCCTGAGTGAATGCACAGGCCCATCTTACTCTTGTGTAACTCAAATTTTTTAGCTTCAACCTCGATGACAGGTTCGTGTAATATGCCACAAACGCCCTCTGTAATTGTGGTTGGATGAAAAGAATATATGGGATAATGATACGACTCTCTACCCCTACCCTTGCTCAACACTGTGGTATAGAAGGAAGAGGCCTTTCCAGAAAGCACTTTCGGAATGGCAAGAGCACGTGTGTTGGTTTGTTTTAGAACACATAGTACTTGGATTCTGTTCCTGGTGGGCTTGGTTAGGCCTGATGGGCTGAGGTTCACCCTATAGGAGATGGTTAGAATTCAGTGCTATGCAAGCAAGTGCGATTCATGGCTACTGAAGCTTTTGCAGAAATGTCAATGTTTCTGAAGTCCTTTAAAGTTCATATTTTCCATGCATCTGGAAATTCCAGTTACCAAAATTGAATTGTCGCTATTTGACTATAATTTCCATTCCTTTAGTGGTAACTAGTCTGGGACTGTACTTGATTAAGGGCTCATACCTTCTTTCTAAATTTCCCCTTCTCCAACCTTCATTTGCTTAGCAAACTGAGGAGTTTCCTGAATTTTTCATTGAAATCTGAGAAGACAAGTTTAGGTGTCTGTCCATTCTCCGCCACAGTCTGGTGGTGAGCCGGCCACCATTTCCTTTCCTTCCACCTGCTTTGTCAGTGATACTTTTAATGGCAACAGATGCCTATGTCAAAGCTTCTCAAACTAATGTGCACAAAAATCCCCGCTGGTCTTTATTCAATGCTGATTGTGATTCAGGAGGCCTGGGATTGACCTGAGATTCTGCATTTCTAACAAGCTTCCAAGTGATTCCCCTGCTGCTGGCATACAGATCTAGAGATCAAGTACAACTTCATCCCAAGTTATATCCACAAAGTTCTATAGGGATTCAATTCTCCAAACGTTTACTGAAACTTTCAGCAAATATAGCTATGTTTTTTCTTCCTGAATCCTCAGGTGGAACTTTCTGATCATTTTCTCTTTCAGCAGTACTAAACGCTGCAGCCTTAACTTAGCTCTACTTCCCATGATTAGTTTATCTTATATTGATATTTATCATCCACTTAAGATTTCAAACTTGTGTATGTCACTACTGCTGTGACAAGCAGTGTATAATACACAGAAATGTACATTCAGCTGCAGTGACTCTCTTGGGGCTATTTTGCTTTTGCTGGCTTTTGGCTCTTAAGCTCCCTGTTGTTGATTTCACCATCAGATGTATGGCTTTGTCAAACTCAATGGTGTGTACCACCTATCAGCCTCTCTTTTTTGGATATCTACAATTGGCGCTTTCCTAGATAACTTTAACTCCCATGAAAATTGCTCAGCATTAATCTTTTTGTCATTTTCCCCCTTGTTTAATAGGCACACAGAAGCAAGCTAAGATTTATTTGGCTACCCAGTGTGACAAAACAATGAGTTAATAAAACCCAATCAATATGCTTAAAAATATCTCCGTCTTTTTGAAAGGTAGGAATATATCTAAGAGCATTCAGGAATGGAAATTTGGGATAGCCCATTTCTTTGGAATTGAACGAAGTGATCTCTAGTTTAGCAAACATCAGGTGTTTTGGTTAGAAGCACAAACTATACCATTGGGTGTACTTTCCTGACTCTCCCTCTTTTCTTGGTTGTCTATTCTATTCATAATTCCCTTCTCATAAGCACTTTGCTTGATTGCCTAAAATGAAGAACTCAAACAATTAAAAGTAGATTACACTAAATTATGACACCAAGTTATCCCAGTAAATATGGATTTCAGTTTTTGTCAAGGGTTCCCAAGCTCAACAGTACATTAGAATTACTGGTGGAATTTGTTAAAAATATAGATTTCTGGACTCAACTCTCAAGGTTCTGACTTAGTAGGTCTGGGGATAGGATGGTCAGTTTTCTCTGCTGACTCCTCTTCATCTCTCTGACTGCTGAAGGTTGGAGTGTCCCCAGGCTCAGATGTCTTCTATTCTCCAGCTATGCTTACTCCCTAGGTGATTTTATCTGGACTTAGAGATGTAAACATTGATTACATTTCTATCTTCTACCTGCTCTTCTCCCTGGAACTCCAGACTAATGCATTAACCACCTACCCAATATCTCACACTTAATTTGTCTTGGTTCCCTTCCAAACTTGTTTTTCCTACAGTCTTCCTCAACTCCAAATATATGACTCCATGCTTCCTGTAGTACAGGGGAACTTTTCTCTTTTGCACTCCATATACAATCTGTCAGCAAATCGCCAACTTTTGAAATATATCCAAATCATATTACTCCTCCCTGTGGCCAGTCCTTTTAATCTGCTTCAAGGCACTCTCATTTCTCTCCTGGATTATGGCAACAGCCTCTGCTCTGTGAAAGGGCCGCATATGCAGTGTCCTCTAAACTTCGAGGGATCTGAGAAACTGAAGAATGAGGCAGACAAATCCAGTTCATTGGTAAAGACTGATTTGTTGGGGAACTTACAGACCAAAGTGCAGTTTTGGGCAGCAGCAAGACAGGTAGAGTTCCACAATGTTATTACCCCGACCCAGGGCATAGAAACCACAGGAAGAGAGTATACGTATTTTACAGACTCAATTAATGTCAACCCTCCAGAACAGGCAAGGATGCTATGTGCATCATAGCCTGTAATTTTTTGTTTTTGTTTTTTTGAGACAGGGTCTTGCTCTGTTGCCTGGGCTAGAGTGTAGTGGTGTCATCGCAACTCGCTGCAACCTCGAACTCCTGGGCTCAGGCAATCCTCCTGCCTCAGCCTCCCAAGTAGCTGGGATTACAGGCGCGCCATGACACCTGGCTAATTTTTCTATTTTTTGTAGAGATGAAGTCTCAGTCTTGCTCAAACTGGTCTCGAACTCCTGACTTCAAGTGATCCTCCCTCCTTGGCCTCCCAAAGTACTGGATTACAGGCATGAGCCACCGCATCCAGCCTAGCCTGCAATTTGTGTGATAACATCAAGGTTGACATATTCTTATACTAGGGACTATAAATGAAGTGGAAATCAGGAAGCATCTTGGACTGTGGTTAATCATAAGTCAACATAGCAGACCAGCATCCAAGGTGGAGTCACTCTTGTCTCCACAGCCCCCTCATTGACCTTTCTGCTGCTCCATCTACCACCACCCTTCTGACTTCATCTCCCACCACCATCTCCCTTGCTCCCTCTGCTCTTGCCATATTGCTTCCTTGCTGTCCCGGAATACTCCCAACTTGTCCCACCAGGGGCTTTTGCACTAGCTGTTCCCTCTGCTGGAAGGCTGTCCCCTGAGACATTTGCATGCCACACTCCCTCCCTCCCTTCAAGTCTTCGCTTACATGTGATCCCAACAGAGGGGGCCTCCCTGACCAGCCCATATGGAATAATGACAGCTCTGCGGCCAGACTTTCTTCCTCTCCGTAGTATTTATCCCCCTCTGAGGGGCTTTACAATTTTGTTTATTGTCTGGATCCCCCTATCAGAATGTAAGCTTCAAGAAAGAAAGGCTTCTTTATGCCAGCACTTAGTAGACACTCAATAAATATTTGTTCAATGAGTGAAAGAGAACTACATTTTTCAGCAATAATTTATTTTCTAAGCATCAGTATCATGTTTACAGCTAGGAGTTTATTGAGGGCAGGTACACTGTCTTGCTCATCTGTGTGTTTTATGTAGTGGTGCTGGCCATCCAATAAACATTCACTGAGTGAATGAATAAGTGCAGTGTAGAGGAATACCATAGACTTTAGTGACAAGTGAACCAGACTCAAATTTCACCTTGGCTTTGTATTAGTCATGTGCCTTAGACCAAGTTATTAAGCCTTCTAGAGCCATCACATCCCCATAAAAAGATAAAAGTTTCTATTTTCTCATGATTTTTCTAAAGATTAAATGAGATAGCATGTAACATATTAGGGACTCAACATATTGATGTTGAGGTTCCTTATCCTGACCAATATTAACAACTTATCTTCTTTCCTCTTCATTATGCTTACTCTTCACTTCACGGATTCTTTAAAATCAGTGAAAGGCACCAACCCAAGCTTTGGTAACTGACTTCCTCACTGTTCCAAGTTCCTGGACCCTAGATTAACAGAGATACCAGACTTATCCCAAAGACTCAAGGAAAGAGAATGAGTGGGCATAAAGTCATACTTTGGAGGGATCTTAAAAATATGTCTACAATATATTCGGAATCCAACTCCTTATCACTCTAACTTCATCTCTCCTCTGCATCATTGCAATTGGTTTCCTTGCCTTCGCCTGTGTGCCCTAAATTCTATTTTCCACCCAATAGACAGAGTGATCCTTTTAAAAAAGGAAGTCAGATCATGTCACTCTTCTGTTCCACTGGCTCCCCATCTCACCCAAAGTAAACGCCAGAGTCCTTAGGAAAGCCCAGAAGGCCCTACTGAATCTCATTTCTCTTGCATCTCTGAGCTCATCTCCTACTCCTAGCATTTCCTACCCTTGGTCCACTTCAGCTACAATAGAGTCACTGCTCCTGGTGCATGTCATGATACATGTTCCTGCCTCAGGACCTTTGTACTTGCTATTCCTTCTGACTGGAATGCTCTTTCCTAAAATATTTGTATGGCTCCCATTCTCACCTACTGTAGATCTTTGTTCAAAAGTTTATCTTCACAAAAAAGTCTTCCTTGGCCCCTTTTAAAAAATGTCAATGCTCCCATCCTAGGAAAATACATGACCTTTCCTACTTTATCATCATTTTTTTCATAACCCCATATCATCATTGGATTAACTATATATTTTGATTATTTGTCACCACAGGCTAGAGGAAAATAAACTCTATGAGGCTGGAAATTTTTGTTTGTTTTGTTCTCTGTTGTATCCCTGGTGCCTGGCACATAGTAGGTGATCAATAAGTGTTAAGTGAATGAATAGATGAATGAATGGAGGAAGGAAGAGGGGTGGATTAGGGGTGTGCAGGTAGGAGTGTGAACTGGAAGGAAGAAGGGGCAAATATAGACTTCTACATATTAAGCCTTCCCAAGCCATCACTTTCTCATAAGGGGATAAAAATTCTGTCCCCACATGATTACACTGAGGATTAAATGAGATAGCACATATAAACCTCTCAATATAGGGAATCAGGCTATGTGTACGCAGCCTTGGCTGGCTCAGAGGAGGCTCAGGCCCTGTCACTGGGCCCACTGACAGCTGACACCACAACAAAGCAATGTGCTGGAATGAGTCAGGTTCCAAAACACTGGAAAACCTCCACCTGTCAGGGTGACGTTGAAAGTGGGAATCCATGCTCCCTTATGGCATATTCCCTCCAAATGGTTAACTGAAGGGGCAGAGACCCTCCCAGGAATCCTCCCCAGCTCTCAAAGACTAGCTATGAATAATGGTGGGGTTTGAAACACACCTCACTGGTAAAGCAGAGTTGACTTCTCTGTGTCCTGTCTTTCTGAATCATACTTTTGCTGGTTCAAGGAGGAGTTGACTGTGTAGGTTTAATATGTTCCTCTGAGAGTTCATTATATGTCAGAAGTGAAGAAAAGGATTAATTAAACAAAGTAAAACCCAGAAGGTGATTTAACTGCAGTCAGCCATCCTCTTTAACCTTGGTGTTTTCATTCTGCTCAGGAACCCACATTTCTCTGGGTCACTTTGGTTTGTGGTGGCTCATTCATCATGCAGTTATTGCTAACCCCAAAGGAGGTGGGCAGGTGGCTCCAATCAGCATCATTGGACTGCTTCTTCCTTCCTTTGGAGAGTGGGCTGGACAAGTTCTCTACTCTCAGAGATGCCTCAGGGAGTGAAGAAGATGAATTAGACTGCAAGCATAAAACAGAAAGGGAGAGATTGGCTGGCATTGAGGAAGAGTCATTTCCTGATCTAACTTGACTTTCTCTTACCTGTCTTTTGCAGTTTTGGGGGAAGGGGCTGAGACTGAATTTCTTTCAAGATTTCAGGCCCCACTGGGCAGCTTCTTACTCTATGGGCCCAGCCCCTGCTGGGAACCCTCTTCCTGGCACGGCTCTCCCTGGATGGACTCTGGGAACACCAACTCCTCCTGTAGGTCTTCCAGCCCAAAGAGTGGTAGCACCTTCCTGCAGTTGCTCATCTTGGGGAAGTCTTGTCATGCTTTGTTCAGATTCTCAGTCTTTTCTTCATCTATGTAACCAATTCTCTGTACTGGATTCCCTTTTGTTTTAGAGAAACAGAATGGCTTTTGTTTTCTTGACAGCACCCTTACTGGTCTACTCAATTAAACAATTTTTAAGTTTTATAAAACTTAAAGTGGAGGGATCAGGACACAGTTGAGGGAGGTCAGGTAAGTGTGTGTGGCTGGAACACCAAAGACCAGCTGGAATGGTGGAAGATGAAGGCCTTGTATGCCAGGCCAAGGAGTTCGGGTTATATTGTTCAGCAACTGGCACCATGGGAGAGTTTGAAGTACAGGCACAAATCGCTTTATTGCACTTCACTTTATTGCATTTCACAGATTTTGTGTTTTTTAAAAATAGAAGGTTCGTGGCCACTTGAGTCAAGCAAGTCTATCAGTGTTATTCTTCCAACAGCCTGTGCTCACTTTGTGTCCCTGTGTCACATTTTGGTAATCCTCTCAATATTTCAGACTTTTTCAGTATTATTATATCTGTTGTGGTGATCTGTGATCAATGATCTTTGATGTTAGTATTGTAATCGTTTTGGGGCACCATGAACCATACCAATATAAGATTGAACTTAATTGATAAATGTTGTGTATGATCTGACTGCTCCACCAACCAGACCAGCCGTTCCCTCATCTCGCTCCCTTTCCTCAGGCCTCCCTATTCCCTAAGACACAACAATGTAGAAACTAGGCCCTTAATAACCCTAAAATGACATCTAAGTGTTCAAATGAAAGGAAAAGTTGCATATCGCCCACTTTGAATCAAAAGCTGGAAATGATTAAGCTTGGTGAGGAAGGCATGTTGAAAGCTGAGATAGGTCAAAAGTTAGACCTCCTGGGCTGAAGAGTTATCCAAGCTGTGAATGCAAAGGAAAGTTCTCGAAGGAAATTAAAGGTGCTACTTCAGTGAAAGCATAAATGATAAGAAAGCAAAACAGCCTTATTGATGCTATGAAGAAAGTTTTGGTGGCCTGGATAGAAGATCAAACCAGCCACAATATTTCCTTAGGCCAAAGCCTAATTCAGAGCAAGGCCCTAGCTCTCTTCAATTCTGTGAAGGCTGAGAGAAGTGAGGAAGCTGCAGCAGAAAAGTTTAAAGCTAGCAGAGCTTGGTTCATGAGGTTTAAAGAAAGAAGCCATCCCCATAACATGAAAGCGTAAGGAGAAGCCACAAGTGCTGATGGAGAAGCTGCAGCAGTTATCTAGAAGATCTAGCTAAGATATTTCATGAAGGTGGCTCCACTAACAATGGATTTTCAATGTAGATGAAACAGTCTTCTATTGGAAGAAGATGTCAACTTTCCTAGATAGAGAAGAAAAGTCAATGCCGGGCTTCAAAGCTTCAAAGAATAGGCTGACTCTCTTATTAGGTGTTAATGAAACTGGTGACTGTAAGTTGAAACCAATGCTCATTTACCATTCTAAAAATCCTAGAAACCTTAAGAATTATGCTAAATCTACTTTGTCTGTGCTCTGTAAATGAAACAACAGAGCCTGGATGGCAGCACATCTGTTTACAGCATGGTTTACTGAACATTTTAAGCCCACTTTTGAGATCTACTGCTCAGAAAAAAGATTCCTTGAAAAATATAATATTACTACTCACTGGACAATGCATCTAGTGACCCAGGAGGTCTGATGGAGATGTACAAGGAGATTAATGTTTTCGTGCCTGCTAATACAACGTCCATTCTGTGGGCCAAGGATGTAGCAGTAATTTTGACTTTCAAGTCTTGTTATTTAAGAAATACATTTTGTAAGGCCATAGCTTCCATAGTGATGGATCTGGGCAAAATCAATTGAAAAGAGTCACCATTCTAGATGCTATTAAGAACACTGGTGATTCATGGGAGGAGGTCAAAATATCAACATTAACAGGAGTTTCGAAGGAGTTGTTTTCAAACCCTCATGGGTGACTTTGAGGGGCTCAAGACTTCGGTGGAAGAAGCAACTGCAGATGTGGAGAAAACAGTAAGAAAACTAGAATTAGAAGTGGAGTCTGAAGTCGTGACTGAATTGCTTCAATCTCATGATAGCTAGCTTCAGTGGACAAGGAGTTACTTCTTATGGATGAGCAAAGAAAGTGCTTGTTGAAATGACAACAAAGAATTTAGAATATTCCATAAACTTAGTTGATAAAATAGCTGCAGAGTCGGAGAAGATTGACTCCAATTTTGGAAGTTCTAGTGTGGATAAAATGCTATCAAACAGCATTGCATCCTATGGAGAAATCTTTTGTGAAAGAAAATATCAATTGATGCAGCAAACTTCATTGTTGTCTTATTTTAAGAAATTGCCACGCCAATTTTCAGCAACTACCACCTTGCTCTGTCAGCAGCCATCAACATGGAGGTGAGACCCTCCACCAGCAAAAACATTACAACTCACTGAAGGCTCAATGATCTTTAGTGATTTTTAGCAATAAGGTGTTTTTTAGTTGAGGTATGTACGTTATTTTTTTAGACATAATGGTATTGCACACTTAGTAGACTATAGTATAGTGTAAATATAACTTTTATATGCACTGGGAATGAAAATGGTAAGTGCTTAACCTAAGACAATATCAACGGAGATGGGCTGAGGTAGGAGTAGATTTGTAAAGTATTTATGAGGTAGAACAGACAGGATTGGTGATCAGTTCGAAGGAAGAGTGGGGAAGAAGAGGGAACTGCTGAGGATAACTCCCAGGTTTCTGCTTTGGGAGTTGGATAAGAACGGGGATACCAGTCCCTGAGATGGGGAACACAGGAGGGTGTTGGGGGGAAATGGTGAGCTATGATTTGGACATGTTATATGAGAAGTATCTGGGGGATGCCAAGTGGAGATGTTCCATAGACAGTCCACAGTCTGAAAATCGCATCCAGCTCAAGAGAGACTTCTTGGCTTGAGATTGATTTGGAAACCATAAATATATATAGGATGGCCATAAATTCTGAACACATAGATAATAATATTTTGTCATATGTTATAATACAGTATCAGTAAATCATTTCTTACATATTCACCTATGTTTTCAGACTTTATGACCATCCTTTAGAAATTGGCTGGAGCCATAGAGAATACAGATCAGCCAGATAGAATGTATAAAGAAGGGAAAGGGATTGGATATGGAGTCTTGGGAACTACAATTTATGGGGCATAGGCGACTGAGAAGAAACGGTGGGGAGGGTGAGATTTAAAGCACAGAGAAGGCTCACGAGGAGAGCAATCCTTCCGCGGAGATGGAAGGGGAAATGGTAAGGATGAATAAGGATGTGCAGATATCAGCCCAACTTGACATCAAAACTCCTTCAGTTTTCCCCCAGTGGTCAAAAGGATTACCTTCTCTAGATTGGTGTTTCTTAACCTTTGTGGGGTAACAGGCTCTTTGAGAATCTAATGGAAGCCATGGACCATGTTCCACGCATAAATAGGAGGCGTGTCCAAACCCAAGGATCCCAAGTGAAGACTGCTGATATTTTGCAACAAAGTTCTATCTGTAACTACTCCTAAATACTCACCGGAAGGTCTTCGTTTCCCTGCACTTTGGAATCTAGGACACTGCTTTATTTTCATCTGAGAAAGCAGGAGAAAAAGAGTCAATGTTATGCAGCAGCATGATGTCATTAAGTTTGTTAAAGCCCAAATAATGTTTTTTCCCTTTAGGGGATTTTTTTTTCTTTCCCTCTTTTATTTTCACCTTCTCAACAGGTTTAAATTATTTTATTAGCTGAAATCGGCTTTGACTTAATTTGCATAGTCATTGTTGAGTGTTGTTACCATAAACTGCTGCAGCCTATAAGACTCAGCCACAGAGTTTTAAAGGGTCATATTTTTCTCCAGAGAACATTTTAAAACATATTTTTCCCCAAAGATATAACGCATTTTTCTTATATTACTTATTTTCCTTTGACACCAGTGGCCATGTCTTTTAAATATTACTTAATTTTGGCTTCCTTGACACTGTACTTTCCTTTTTTTGCCTCCTTCCTCTTTTGAAATTGCTGTTTGGTCTCTTTGGTTGACTTTCCACAGCCGAGGGCATCTTCTAAGGCTCTGCTGTAAGCTCCTTGCTCTTGTTTAATTTTTACCCATTCCTTTTCATTCAGCTTATTCTAACAAATATTTATTGAGTGTGGACTGTGTTTGATATACCTATTTGTTCTCATAACTGCAAAAATCATCTTCTGTGGGGATTTATGACTTCAAATTATGCCTGTAGCTCTGACGTGGTGCAATTACACAATTCCCCTGGTGGCCACTGTGTCTCTTTGAGGTAAATGGCTCTTCCTGCCCTTTTAACTGGCTTTCTTACAATTTGATTCCTCCACGCCAATCAGGGAGCTCATCCATTTTCAGTTTCTCGGCCTAGAAGTCTGGGATTTCCTCAATCTTCAATAATATCTTAAGTAAAAACAAAACACAAATCCTTAACTAAAACTCTGCTGAAAACTCCACAACCTTGCTAGGTTCACAAAATAAAATACTGTTTTCGAACTTATTGGTTGATCTTTATTTGCACTTGTATCTTTAGTAATTCCCCTTCTGGTCCTGCTGTTCTGTCTTCTATTATTTTCTTCATTTTTTTACTTCTTTTCCTTTTTCTTTCTTACTTTTTGCGTCTTGTGTTTTAGGTTCTTCTACATCATTATTTTGTGCTGTTGGATCTCAAATTGCTCCCTATATGTGTTTGCATAAAAATATTATATGTGTGGACTATCCCCAGTAGATGTCAATCTTCCTTTTCTTTTGCATGTACTTCACGTGTTGATTATTTTATGTCATGCACTGAAATTCTTCAGTCAGTATCTAGAGTTTTTTTAAATCTAATTGCTCTTCAACACTATCTGGTTAAGTTTGAACAATTTTAGACAGGAAAATTTAAAATGCCAATGATATCTAGTCACGGACCTACTTATCATGTATTAAATTTTACAAGTTTTATGCCACAACTGAATTTCTCTTCTCCTTGGTTCTGATTCTCACTCTTGGAGTGTGGCAAAGTTGAGATCAGAATCGTACTCTGAACCTTCTAGACCAAACAGATATTCTGGCAGAAAGCACGCATGCTATCAAGGCCCTATTCAGCATATTAAGGGCTTGATATCCCAAAGAGAGGCAGCCTTGGAAAGGATAATAAATGGTCTAAAGTTGATTCTGGTTCCATCACTTTGTTTGGCTTATGGCTTTTCACTATTTTTTTATGAAGGTATTTATCATAATAAACATATGTTTTTAATGTATCAATCAGGAGGATGTGTGGTCTTGTTTGTTCTTGATTAAAAAGCCTATGTCAAAAAAGAATTATTTCAAAGTTGCAGTAATAATTGGAGCAATAAGATGGTAAGGGGTAATTAAAGGATGCAGTTTTCTTTCAGAAACAAAAACGGATCTGGTGACCACATGTATTCTTCTCTTCTTCCTTAATGAGTGTGATGAAAGATGTTATAGTAAGAAACTATGGAGACTGGAGATACACCAACTCCATACTAACGTGCTAAATTCAAGCCCAGGTTCCCACATTGACTGCGCTCAGGAATTTACACTTCGTAACATCATAAACCGGCTGACAACGTGCGCATTTCATCCCATTTCACACCATGGTGATGCCCGGACACAGTGGTGCTGCTAGTGTGGGTGTCAGCTCTCCCCACCACACATTTTAGACGAGAAGTATAGTTGCTTACCCTTCCCATTTTGAACTCTTGGACTAGAAACCATAAATTACCCAGGTTATTTCTCTTGAATTATAGCCATTTAAGGACTTTCTATTTCAGCTGCTTTGATTTGGAAAACTTAGGCCAATTGAGAAGGAAAAATTGTCCTGGAGACAAACCATTTTTACTATACACTATGCTGTTTTCTTCTTTTTGTAAAAATCTTTTCAGGCACATCAGCCAGCAAGAAAAAAATAATCCAATGCTTTTGGTCAGTACTGAACAACTTGCCCGTGTCTTTGCGTTTTTTGAGAATTGCCCAATGGGCCCATCATAACACATTAGACATCTGCTTCTCTGTCCCATTTTATGCTTTATGGGCCAATTCCCATCGGTTTAAATAGTTTCTGTGCCTTTTAATATGACTGTCTCTATGGATTAATAGTAATGAACACAGTGATGTGGTGATATTGCCAATCTTCTACTTAGAATTTGGTTAAATTCAATTGCACTTGATAAATGTGCTCTGAACTCTAGTGTAAGAAAAATAGGAAAAAAAAAAGAATGTGATAGTCTGCCTATCGTCTCACTCATTGGGAAAAAGAGATGTATAAACAACAACAAAAAAACACACAAAAAGCATAAATCATACTCTACATGTGGTTGAGGAAATAAATGATGAGACAATAGCAAGAATAGGTTGGAGGCAGTAAGTTCGTATTCTTTTTGAGAGCCTTGCAGGAAAGGTTGATGGTAAATTGTCACTGCACCTATGAGGAAACAATTGGGGGAAACACTTATTACTTATTTCTCTCTTAAAAATAGAATGCTTTGCTCTGACCAGTTACTTATTAGGCTGCTGAGTTACATTGGTTCTTGTTAATTATTCTGCTAATTGACTAGAACATACTTTTAAATAGATTTATTTTATTTAAAAAAACATTTAAGAACTAATTGAGGCTAGCACATGCTTTTATTTGGGATGTTTCAAGGTTAATTATCTGACTCAGGAGAAAACAAATTAGGATATTCTTTCTTTTTCATATGCAACAGTTGCACTGTATTTTATGCTGAAGAGCTGAACATACATCTATATCTGTCATCCCGTTTAAACCAGAGAGACAGGCATTCCCTTTGAAGAGTTTAGGAAGGCTCACATTTTAGGAAACTAGATTTCAAAATGAAAAGGACACATTTGAGAAATGGTTAATCAAAATCAGCAATCAGCACTTTGCGATCACAATGCAAAATTAGGAGCAAAGAGTAGGCTTGGGCAGAGAGACAGAGGCAATGGGTTACAGCTGCAGTCTTTGTGTTTTTCATTCATACTAGGATCACATTTCTACTTCCAGTAACCCCTAAATTCCCTTGTTTTACAAGTTCCACTCCAAAGGTAATTTTGCAGTCCCACCTTTCCTTAATTTCTCTAGGCTTGGTGTGCCTATAAGCCCTGTTTTAAACTTTACCAACTCTATGCGGCAGCATCTGCCTCTCTAGCTAAGTTCAAGTAGTTTTATAGAAGACATTCTTAACTTCCAAAGACAGCATTCAAGTTTGAAAGGTTGCTGAATGATACAAGCAATTGAAAAAAATAAAATCTAAAGTCGAACTTGAGAGGGAGCAAAATGATGTATAAAATTATGTCTAATGGTACTTTAAAAACTGGTCAACAAAAGTAAGAAGATGTCAACTCTCTGTATCCCCCTACCACCCTCTGCAGTCCCAGACCTCAAGGTGAAGTGAAGCTGTATGGTTAGAAACCACTTAGACTACCCCAATCCCAGGGCACCAGGAGAGGACCTCTCCATTCAAGAAAATCAGCTAGTTGGTAGAATGGGTGAAGAAACATGATTCATGAATGTTATTACTGATTTTACCCTGCAACAGATCTGTAGTAACCCAAAACTTTCCAAACCCATATGTTATTTAATCCCTCAAATCCCTCCTTTATTCATTCTCTAGAATATTCTTAATGGGAATTAAGGACTTGCATTCTAAGACTTTAAACACTGACTTTTTCAAAAGTCGTGTTTCATTGTATTATTTTGAGGAAAGAACATTTTGATTATTCTCTTTGATGTGTGAAGATGAAGGATGAAGAGTCACACTGCTGGAGTGTTAAAGTGAATAGAGCTCAGACTCTGATGTCAGACAGATGTTGGTATGAATTCGGGCTTTGTCTAGGTTGATGTGGCCCTGGACAAGTTACTTAAACTCTCTGAATTCAGTTTTCCCATCTGTAAAATGGAGATAACACACTACTTTGCAGAGATAAAGGAAATTAAAGTATGCCAGTGTCTGAAAAATAGTAAATGTTCCAAAAAACTATAGCTAGCACTACAGTAGCAACAACAACAAAGACAGTAATAGCTAACACTTAAGGAGTGCCCACTATATTTTAAGCACTATTCTAAGAGTTTATATGTGCTATCTCGTTTAATCCTCACAATGACTTTATGGGATACCCATTGACTCCATTTTATATTAATAGATAAGGCACAAAGAGTTGTCCCACAGTAAAGTATCAAAAACACTATACTATATTGATTCCAAAGGTTTGCATTGAAGGCAGCGTAATTAAACATTTTCGAAAATGGTGCCCATGAACAACGCTTGGAAACTCAATAAGATCCCTAGTTCTTTCCCACTGCTCAGCCCATCAATTTTCGGTACATGCTCTTGGAGCAGACTGATATTTTAACAGTTAGGGACATGTTTCAACTTCAATTGCTAGATTCCTTTGGTGAACCATCTCTTTCTAGGAAGTATACTATTTGTCTTCGTAAAAACTAATAATAGCTGAAGCTAATTGTTATTAGAGAATTGGTTTAGAATTTTGAGGAGAGGCAGATAATGTGACAATTACTTGATATTACAACTAAAATTGAAAATGAATTTAGATTTTTGTGCTCATTATTATACACAAATGACATTTAAACCTATGAGCCAGTGCTCTTATCTGCATCTTTTGTTACTTAAAAACAAACAAACAAAACTGGTTTAGAAGTGAAGGCATAAAGCTATTAAGTCGTTGCATTTTTTTTGGTTTATATTTTATTTTCTGTTGAGATAGCAGAATTAAAAACACATTTACAAAGTCAGACCTTTTTGCATTTGACAGGGAGCTACTTTGATTAAATAGATAATGACAACAGTTTCTTTCTGTTCTTCAGAATCAGCTGATAGCCTGAAACATTTAAAATTTCTAACCATAAAATTTAGATAGGTTAGTATAGCATTCATGGTATTAAAGTAACTAAGCATATACATACTTTGTTTAAGGTTACAAAAAAGGATAATGATGGCCCAAAGGAGAATTTTTGTCTAAAAATAGACTAGGGAGTTAGATATACATCCATAAAATTATTAGTGGGTAGACTGAATTTTTATCATTAATAATGTGCACATTTTTAACACATAAGTAATTTTCTAATCTCGCTGGAAGTAAAGAAAATTAAAGGTTGATCTACTTTTTTCTTCTTAAACATTCTGGGTAATATAATCAGTGGGAATTATAATAGTATACTATTATAATGTTTATAACTTGATTAACCGAATAATCCATTTCTGATATGTAGTATACTAATGATAGTTTGCAATATTTAGTCCTTCATTTCCTTATTTGGTGGATCAGAAGTTTAAAATCGTATGTGGTTGTTTCATTTCTAATTGTTATTATTATTATTTTGGTCTCAAAAAACTCCTGGGATACATTATTTCCTGGGAACTGAAAGTCCAGGTTTAGAGAACTCATTCAGCTTCTTAATGACAATATATTGCAAGTGAGAAGTTGTTGGCAGAAGTCCATTCCTCGAAGAAGGATCCATCATACCAATGTTTTACTGATGTTCCAACTAGTAGGGAAAAGTTCAGCCTGTGGTTTTGATTTCTTCGAGGGGAACCCTCTCAATTCCATAAAACCTTGTGTCAATCTAATTTAAATGCTTTTGCTGCTCTTGAATTCTTGAGAAAAATAAATAAACCCATTTATTAGATTACTATCTGAACTTAAATATATTTTATAATAGGCAAGTGACATATACCCATATGCAAGCAGTATCTATGCCTTCTTGCTGCTGTCAGATTTTATGTTTCAAATTATTCAAGTCTTTTTATTTTATTTTGCATACAATGAAATTCATCCTTTTTAGGTTCAATGAGTTTTGGCCATTGAATTCCATCATGTAACCACCATTACAACCAAGATCACAGAGCAGTTTCATCAGCCCTTGAAGTTTCCTCCTGCCTCTTTGTAGTTAATGTTCTCCTTCTATCTGGCAACTACTGATTTGATCTCTCTTCCTATAGTTTTTCCTTTTCTCAAATAAATCTTATATAAATAAAACCATACAGTATGGGAGGATTTTTATTTTATATCAACGAAAAGTAATATAAGGCCTTGTGACTGCTTCAGCCTGTGGTGTATTTGTATTCATTTCTTGACTGTTTTTGTTTTGGGTGTCAGGAGAGATTAAGAAAGGCAACGATAAAAAATAAAGATAAAAACAAAAAGGACTATTTACATAGGAGTTGAGAAAAATGATAACAATATGAGAGATGAGTGGATGGAATAAATTCATTTTGCCTGCTTCTGTACCTTTGGAAAGAAGTAAATGCCCAATTTTTGAAATGACCATTCAATAGCGTTAGATTTTTCTCTATTGTGGTTACGATAAAGTAATGGGATGGTATATTTCCTTCTTTTGTTTATATAAAAGGAAGATTCCTAGCTGCTATGATCTGAATGTGTTCCTCAAAGTTCATGTGGTAGAAACTTAATTCCCAATGCAATAGTGTTGGGAAGTGGGGCCTTCTGGGAGGTGTTTAGGTCATGAGGACTCCACTGTCATGAATGGATTAATGCTGTCATAAAATGGCTTGATGGGGAAAGTTTGGTCCCTTTTTGCCCCTTCCATTCCTTCTGTCATGTGAGGACACAATGTCCCCTTGGGACAATAAGGCACCGTCTTGGAAGCAGAAGGCAGCCCCCACCAGACACTGAACCTGCAAGTGCCTTGATCTTGGACTTCCCAGTTTCCAGAATTATGAGAAAATAAATTTCTGTTCTTTATAAATTACCCAATCTCAGGTATTCTGTTACAATAGTACAAACAAACTCATACTCTAGCTAACTGAGGATTTCAAAATATTTGGATCTTTCAACATTCTGAACCTTTCTAGTTGGACTAATTTCTTTTTTCTGTAATAAAAGTCACTTACCTTCTCTGGGCCTTGCCAAAAGAGTGACAGTAAGGTACAACAGAGACACTGTTTCATTAGCTGTGTGACCTTGGGCATTTCTCTTATTGCCTTTGAGCCTTAGTTTACTTTCCTGGAACATGTAGATTAGTAACAATATCTTCCTCATTGCATAGTTGTAAGCATTGAATGAGATAATGCAAATAAGGCCCTGTGTCCGGGCACAGAAAGCACAGAGTAAATGTGAGTATCCTTTATTCCTCTCTTCTTTTATGTGTAAAGCAGGATTAAAAATAGAATATTTTAAAATAATGTCTGACTCTGTGTATCATAACAGCGATAAGATGACACAGAATTTATTCAGTTAAGAGGTAGTAGTTGTGGATGCAGAAAATTAAAAGACGTAGTACCTATTTTTATGATGCATTCACTTTAACAGAAAAGAGAGGGGTGGAAACCTCTTTTAAAACAATCAGAGAATGGTTATAAGTTAACATAAAAATAAGAATGTGATAATTCAGTATAGAATATATAGCATAAGGCTGGGGAAATGGGGCTAAGAATAGGCATCAGAAATTTGCCTGTTGTAAGAGATTTTTGGATGTTGCATTTGGGTCTGTGAGGAGGGGATCAATTCAGACTGGCAGGCCGGCAGGCCAAGGAGAAGTGATAGCATCAGTACAGGCAGGGATGTGGGAATAGTTAAGGACTGTAGAGGAATTCTGAGGAGATCTAATGACTCACATGGAGGGGTTACGCTGTAGGGAGCAGCAGAAAAGAAATTGGGGGCATAAGTGGGAAGGTGAGAATGGGAAGAGATGGAGCAAAAATGTAATCAGTTGATACAAGACTAAATAATGCTGTAGTTGGTCTGCAGTGCAGTCTGGGGCTACTCTAAATTCTGGAAAGGGATAGTGACTTGATGGAAACTGTGTGTGAAGAGGACTGTGCTTCTGGCCCCATGCTTATGCACACCTGTGGGGCTGTGTGAAAATGTGCAGTGCACACGTCGCCACTCCTGGTTTCCTCTCCCATGGCAGACATCAGCAATCAATCAAGACTCTGATCTCAGATGCAGCCTCAGAATCCTTCTCAAGACAGCATTCTTGAACTTAGTATTTGTTGGCCGGAGTTAGCAAGAGATGAAAATATACTGCTCCCTCAGATTCTTGAGTTAAAATGTACAATAGTTGTTAAAGAGGCATCATCCAGTGAGTACGTTTTGCAGCTCTTAGAGTCAGTGAGTATTTTGAATTCATTCAGTAGCAAGATCCCCAATAGGACCTTGGCAGAGTCTGTCACAGAAATGCTTTTCAAGGGCATTATTTGTAGTATGATATGACATTGCCTCCCTTAAATATTTTCCAAGATTTGCAAACTTAGAGAATAACTTTACCAAATCCTGTAATTTTTTTGTTTCCCATTATTTATGGTTTTTTCCCAGTCATTAAATATTCATTTGTTAAAGTCTTAACACATTACATTACAGAATTTATATGTGTACCAAAACTATGTTTCAGAGCAGTCAGTTGAGGATTAAATCAATGTGGCAGGTCCTATTTACGGGTATGGCAGGGCAGCTGCAGGACAGGGGATGATTTACATCGAACCGCCAGGCTGTGTGTCTGTACACGTGCGTGTGTGTACACATCTTGCATAAACCTGAGGACTCTGCCCTGGTATTTATTTCCCACTGGAGAATTCCTGATAAAATAATCCTCTAAATACCTCGACATGTGGTTTAAATCATCAAAGAGAAAAAACACTTGTAAAAGCACACAGAAGGCACCCCAAAACACGTACGTCTTACCAGTTAACTCTCTTTGTAGTCAATGTAAACCATGAAAGACAGTCATTTTTAAATCAAATCATAATGTATATATCTACTTTAAAGTATCTTGCTAGCTGGAATTATGGTAGGTGCTCCGAGTAAGGGCAACATAGGAAGAAAATTAGACTTACACTGTGTGCTTATAATTAGAATATTTTCTGACAAAAGGTCAAAACTATTTTGAATGCCTGTGTTGTTATGGAATTTGTCCCAAGAGTTGCTAAACAGGAATAAGTAGGGCCAGTCGTTTCAGATGCTTACTGTGTGACATTCCAGTGGCCTGGCATCACACCAAATAATAAGAATTAGATGGTAATTAAATCCAAAGTTCAGTAGATTGTGACCAACAAAGATGTTGGCACTTTTAGCAGTTTTGTAGTAGGAACATAAAAACACCCAATTTTAGACCTGGAGGGGCCTCGGAGATGATCTACTCCTCGTTTTACAGATGTACTACTCACCAAGCATAAAGAGCTTGTAGGAGTTGTTTGTCGCTCAGTTAGTATGGGGCTGTTACTAGAATCCATGTCTGCCAGTTTATAGTTCTATGTCTTTAGGCATTTACTTATTTTTGTCCCCTCGTTAAAGCCTCATGCTTGAAAATTCTAGTTATTGGGAAGTTGTATCTGTGTTGATGGAGCTCATGCCTGGGCTGGTAAGGAGGGCTAAGAAGTGGTGAGGAAACTTGTATCTATGGCTTCCGTGGTGAGCTGGCATACAGGGGCATGGCATGGAGGGTCCCTTTACCAGGGAGGTTGGAGAAACCAGGTGACTTCTCCTTTCTTTGAAGTCACTACCACTCTCTTGGAGTTTAGTGACGGAACGACCACTCTTGTTTTTCATCTGACATTGTTGATAAATGTTGTCATTTTCTTCTTATGTGTTTTGTTCTGTTTATGCAGCACAGCAGGGATGGCCACCACAGAGATGAAAAACTGTGAGACCCCTCCTTGGCAGTCCCAGGACGGGTTGATGGGCTCGAGGGTCTGGTGGGCTGGGACAGGGAAGATCCAGGGAGACGCTATTGTGGTGTTGTCATTGTGATAATGTTTCCACCTGCCTATCTCCTCCTGGTTCATCTGGACAACTCTTGTTCAGTCCTTCAAGACTGAGCACTGATGCCTCCTCTTCTTTGAGTCTTTCCCAAGACTACCTTTCTCCCTTCTTCCTCCTTTGTGCTCCCCCAGACAGATGTATTTCAAGTGAATTGTTTGGGTTTGATGTTTCAAACCCAAAGCATGTCTGCTGGGATGTGGGTTGCTTGAAGATGCCAGCTCCTGCACATCCAGAATATCGCCTGTCGAGTGGCTCCACAGCTGGCAGGGCGGACTCGGCCAGCTGTGCTGCTTCTTTGCTTTCTGTGTGACAGATGACCGGCTGCATTGGTAGCTTCAGAGGCATTCTTCTCTCCTTCCTTCCCCTTTCTTTTCATGAGACGTGCACTAACTATACCTGCTACAAAATCTGTGAGCCACTCCACCAACATTTTTCTTCTTTAGAAGCAAGTGTTCTCTAGAGGGGAGACCTAAAAGTCTCCAATCTGTTGGACCCCAACCCCGTCATCATTCTCCGCCTACACACACACACACACACACACACACACACACACTATGGGGCATCTGGAGAGTCTATAGTTATCTTTACATTGTAAGTATTAGCTGGAGAATGTCTGAACATTAGTTTAATTATATGTGATCACACCAGCTAAAATATACCTCTATCACACTCTATACACTTTTCTGCTTTTCTCTTTTTGGTATTATACTTATGTTCAACTAACCATGGTATGTATTTGGTATATATAGGTCCTTAATTTTCCACTATGAAGAGATTGTAACTCAAAGAGACTGAAATGGTTTTGTTCGCTGCTGTATCAGAGCTTAGAAGAGTGCCTGGCACATAGCAGATTTTCAATAAAAAGATGTCGAATGAATGAACCCTCAGTTTTGCTGAGCTAATTGTCCTGGACCCACCACTCCATCCCTCTGTGCCTCAGGCCAGGGTTAGAGGGTGGGAAGGGAAGAGTGGCAAAATGAGGCAATAACTCCAGATAGACTGAGGGTAGAACTGAATCAGAAGGAATTTATTTCTTAATTCCTGATGGGAATTCAGTGAGAAGACTGTCTTGCAGAGACTCTTGGCTCAGCACAGCTGGCTGCAGCTAGAAAAATGGCATCTCAGGGTATTTGGGAAGAGGCTTGATGAGTCAGAGCCCCTTAGTTTTCTTGGTCCTGCAGCACAGAAGGGACATGCAAGGGACCTCAATATTCTTACCTGCTTTAATGAGATGCAAAAATCTTGAGAGCAGAAGAGCTAGGATCAGGAGATAGTAAATAGTAGAGACTTCCAGTTGGAGTCTGAGACAGGAACCAGGGACTTCAGCAAAGGTGCCAGGCTGGTGCCCAAAGAACCACGTGGGATCAACTCAGCTCCAGGCATAAGATGAGCCTCTCCACTTCATGGATAAAATCCACAGCACTGAGGTCCTTCCTCCTGGTCCCCCAGAAAGTTATGCAACTTCTGCACAGACACCACCTTGAGAGAAACAGAATGAAGGAAGATCTCTCGAGAAGAAATAATCAGACCTGCTACAGAGTTTGAACTTTGAATTGACTATTTAACCCACTACAGAGAGAATGAGGCTAAAAGGGGCTGAGATAGCTTCATTTGGCATATACAAAAAATTTTTTTCTTTTGCCATCATTGGCCTATGGGCTTGAGGGAAAGATGAGATCCATCACAGATGAAAATACCTTCTAAAAAGCATTTCTAATAATGCCTTTTAAAAAGCATATCTAAAATCTTTTCTTAAAACATCATTTGTGGCTGATAGTGGCAGGCAAGGGTGAAGGATAGCTGAGGTTTATTCTATGCTTAGATATGCTTTTTTTTTTTTGAGACAGAGTCTCACTCTGTTGCCCTGGCTAGAGTGAGTGCCGTGGCGTCAGCCTAGCTCACAGCAACCTCAAACTCCTGGGCTCAAGCGATCCTTCTGCCTCAGCTTCCCGAGTAGCTGGGACTACAGGCATGCGCCACCATGCCCGGCTAATTTTTTCTATGTATTTTCAGTTGTCCAATTAATTTCTTTCTAATTTTAGTAGAGGCGGGGTCTCGCTCTTGCTCAGTCTGGTCTCGAACTCCTGAGCTCAAACAATCCACCCACCTTGGCCTCCCAGAGAGCTAGGATTACAGGCGTGAGCCACTGTGCCCGGCCTAGATATGCTTTTTAAAAGGCATTATTAGGGGAGAGAATTTCACAAAATCTTGGAAACTTAAATATCACTCTTAGCCTCTAAGTAGAGGGCAGGGGCCCTGTCTGTCTGTCCTTGGGTGTGTTGGGTGTTCGGCACCGTCCTCTGCTCCAGTGCCCCCTGGCTTTTGATCTTCCATTGTGCACACACCATCGACTTGAGTCCTCAGAGCAGAGGGCCTTGCCCATCCCTTCAGCCTCCGGCCTCTTCTGCAAATCTGCCATTGCTCAGGGACACAGAGAAAATGCCCTCCATCGGGGACACTTCCACTCTCTTCGGTTCTTAATGTATCATGGTGACAAACTTACTATACTAACACCCCAAACCAAATTCCTCTTGTTTGTTTTGTGTGGGAAAACTCTGGGAAACTCTTTGGGGATAAGTACCGAGGAGTGTGGGTTAGCTGTAGGCAAGGCAACAAAAGGGACAGATGGCCTGCTCTGCTTTTGAACTGAATGGGGCCGTGGGCAGAGAAGACGGGGTGAGAGGCGGTGGGAAGGGAGCTGCTTGGTGAAGTAACGAAGGACTTTGAAGAGCAATGATGTGCATTTTCTGTTTACAGACTGCCACACACACAAAGCTTTTTGTGAGTGTTTCTGCTTGTGCTTGTTTGTCTGGTGTGGAAATCATGAAAAGTGGCTGATTTCCCTATCTGAATTGGAAGATGAGAAGATGATCCCAAACCGGAAGGAATTCTGCAGATTCCTTATGTAAGAACATAAGGAACCCAGGAATTCACAGAAATTTTGGGGAGAGCATTGGACTTTTTTCAAATGGTGGAATGGAGGGTTTTGGGATAATCTTATCTAGATTTTAGACTGACATCTGGATTACATTAATTGAAAGTCACGGCCAAACCTAATATCTTTCCCTCCTCTCTCTCCCCATCTCAGTGAGCTATTGTTTCTGAGGCATTGGAAGTTTTCATTCCTTAGGTGGAGCTGTTTTCTATTCTCTTCAAAAACATGGAGGAGAGGAGGAAGGCCCACATTCTCTATCTGGGTTTCTCATTTCCAGGGTGGAGCCACTGACTAGTTCAAAGAATGTTACATGAGAAACAGAAAATTCTCAACACAGGTCCATATCAAAAATCACATTGTATTGAGTTGGCAGTGAAGATATTATGTGTGCAAATATTGAAAGAATTCTTTAATTGAAGGGTCTGAGAAGTGTGATTTTTAAATCAGCCTGTCCTTTCCTTATTAAATATATGTCTACCGCACACCTGCATCAGTTGCTGAGCTCTCAGATCGCTGCAGGTTTGATTTTCTCTGCAACAAAATGCAATATGTTTCTGTGCCTCTGAAGCCAGTATGTTGCGTTCCACAAGCCTTTCACCATGTCGCACTGTATCCAGTGGTCTATAGTGCCACTGTGCTAAAATACTTCTTTATTTGAACAATCCAAACAAAATTTAGATCCCTTAGGAATAAAAGGAACTTGTTTTTGACTCATATAACTGAATGGTCCTGGGGTAGAGGCACGCCTCAGGTTGGCTGGATCCAAAAGCTCCTATTACATTGTTAGGGCCAATCTTGCTCTGTGTCTCTTGGTCTGTCTTCAGGTGATGAACAAGAGGGCTGCTGGAATGCAGACTCATGTTGTACCTGTACAGAAATTCTAGGGTGGAGAGAAAGTCTTTTATGATAGCTTTGGCAGAAAAATCTTGGGGAGGAATATGATCGACTGAGTTTGCCATGATTTCCCACGCCTGAACCAATCGTTGTGTCCGTGCCATAGAATAGTCTGATTGGCCAGGCCTGGATCACCTGTCCAGTTCTGTGGTCAATGAGAATAGACCGGCCCCACTGGGACCAGGGGGAAATGATTCCCAGTAATAAAGATGGAATCTTGTGGCAGAGGGGGAAGAGGATGTGATAGGCACAACCAGCAGGTATCTACTTCCTACAGTAGAGTCAGAGCTCAGAGGTACCACGTTTTGACAGGCCAGGCAATGGGACCCAATTTGCTCTAGGAGATAGGAAACCTGCAATGTGTGTTTGTGAGGGGAAGCCATGATAGATACAATAGCACAGTCCCTGACTACAGGAATGTTATGGGACAAATACATAACTGCATAAGAAAGCAACAGTTATTAAAGGGGCAAGTCTTAAGAAATACACATTCAAAACATAAAGATAGAATTCATATGAGTTAAATGTTAGGAGTAGTTGGGGTGAAAGAATTTGAGTTAGTCTGTTACATACTTAGAGTTAACGTGAGAATGTACATTAAAAATCCCATCAAAATATTCTTTTTCATTTGCTTACATATTTGTTTTCCTATTTCTCCACTACCTATGATTTGTCTCTTGTGTATAAATAGGTAACATACACACTCAGACACACACAACTCTCTCTCACACACACACACACACACACACACACACACACACTCTTCTGCTTGGTGGAGTTACCCAGCAGCCTGCTCACAGATCTGTGAATCAGTTGGCCCAGCTGATTTAGAGTCCGATATAAATTAATCTCCCATTAAATTGCATCAGATACTTATGCTGGTGCACACAGGTGCTAGGGGAAAGTCGTCCTCCAGGGGTTGTGCAATTGTGCAAAAAATCAAGGACGGAGAAGATGAGACACACAGAGCATTTTATTAGCCAAATGTAGCTTGTGTTCCTGGCTTTATAAATGAATTTCTTGTGGCAGATAGAGAAAAATCCGTCACTTAAATAACCAAAGCAGGTAGCACATGCAAAAATCACTCATCCAGCTTCAGAAATCTGAGACTTAGAGCCTGCCTGCTTTGTTTTTGATTTCCAAGAGATATTAGTTTAAATGTTAAACTTTTTATCTGGCTAGCATTCTGGGAGAATGTAGCACAAAATGAATTGTCTACTACAATACTTTCCTTTTGATTTTTAATTGTAGTGGATATCATACACACAATTGTTTAAAGTATGCATACAATTTAAAATAAACAGTTGCATTCCCAACGCCTAGATTAAAACATAAAATATTACCAGTAATTTAGAAGCCTATTAACATAACCACACCAGACTAATCTGGCTCAACTTTTATGTAATGAAGTTGTGGGTTATTTTTCAGTTGCCATGGTCCTCCAGGTTGAAGGTCACATAACTTGAGCATGCCCAGATGAACCAAGCATGCACCCATAGGTGGAATCTAAGTGTTCAGCCTGGACTGAGGGGTGGAGACTGAATTAAGAAATGGACATGGTATGGCAGGATCCAGGATCTAGTTAGATCAAGCCCTGGCATTATGCCATGGTATTGTCCAGTCAGAGCATTCCTTCTGGCATCACCCCATTGCAAGACCCAATCAGATCATGCCTTATTAACCTATGCTTATAAAACCGGACCCACCTTGGGGAGACAGATTTGAGCATTTCCTCTTGTCTCCTTGCCAGTGGACTTGAAATAAAGTTTTTCTTTTCTCAAGGGCCAGTGCCATGGTATTGGCTTCTATGCACATTGGGCAGTGAGCCCATTGATTGCTTGGTAACACTAAGTGCCCCTCACCGAAAGCATCTCCCACTCTCTGCACCAAGAGGGGATCATGGTTCTCAATTTTGTGCTAATCACTCTCTTGCCTCTCTTCATAGTTTTGTCACCTACTTATGCATCCCGAAACAATATGTCATTCATTTTTGCCTGTTTATGAGCTTTAAATAAGTGAAATAATATTGAATATATTCCTATGAGACTTGATTATTTTGCTCAACATTTGGTTTGAGATTTATTTATGTTGATGCAGGCAGCTCTAGTTCATTCATTTTCACTACTGTGTAATCATCTATTATCCGAATATACAACAATATATTTATCTATTCTATTGTTGATGGACATTCTGCCATTTGAGACAATGTTTCTGTGAACATTCTTGTCTCCTGGTACATGTGTCCAAGCATTTTGCTTGGAGTTTTTGAGTCATGGAAATGTATGTGTTCTCCTCTGCTAGGTAATGCCAAACTGTTTTTCTAAGGGTTGTTTAGTATCAGCCAACTTTAAAGTTTGCCAATCTGGTACGTGTGGAATGGTATTTCACTGTGGTTTTACTTTACTTTTGCCTAATTCTTCACGAGGTTGACATTTTTCCTTTTTTTCTCTTTCCCTCTCTCCTTTCCTTTCTTCCATCCTTCCTTCCCTCCCTCCCTCTTTCTTTCTTTCTTCTCCACCCCTGCTATCTATCTCTGTCTCTGCTCTCTCTCTCCCTTCCATTTTTCTTTCTTTGTCGTTAAAGTTTATGGGTCATTTGGGTTTTCTCTTCCTGTTCATATATTTGAGTCATTTTTCCATTGGATTATTTTTTTCTTATTGATTTGTAGGATTTCTTTACATACTTAAGACTAGCCTTTTCTC
>NW_012154507.1:4723268-4754969 GCF_000956105.1 Propithecus coquereli | reverse complement strand
TACATAAATACACTAATTTTGTATTTATGTAAATGTTTGCAGCTTCCCAAACAAATACACACCTGTATACACACATAAAAAGTCTGGAAGAAAATATACCAAAATTTTAACTTATCTTGGTGTGATGAGATTATAGGTTATTTTTATTTTCTCCTATCTAAATACTTTTCGAAAATTTTTTTTGGTTAAAAAATATTTGGCATATATTACTTCTGCATCAACCAATCATTTTCATTAAAAAATTATGCTGAATCTTTTGAGACCAGCATCAAATTATGCTGATACAATTCAAGGATAATCTTAGAGGCATATGCTCTGTTTATCTTCAAAATTCTCTTAAATGGATCTACAAAGCAACTCCTTGACCCTAATAGATCCAAATAGATTCTTGACACATTTGGGATTTAGTATTAGTAGTATATCTCCCTTTCTTCCCTCAATCCCATTCCATTTAGTGTGTGAGCCAACTCACTGATTGCAAATATTGCTAGAGTGGCTCCAAGTACAGCAGTATCATTTGTCAACACTAGTATTTCTAGAATGTACCAGAAGTAAAACAGTACTTATTTGATAGTAAAAAATAATCTATCAACCTACCCTGAGAGATACCATCCCTCTTCCAAAAAGAAACATCATCAGATGTGACTTTTTATGAACCAAGATTTCTGTCCTTCCAATTTAAAAAAAGCGAGTAGGCTAACGTTAACATTGATAGAAATAACCTTGGCTTTCAACCAGCACATATAAAAGCAGAGGGTGCTATTAGGTTCTCTATGGCACAATCTATTTCTACATTCTTTCTTGAGGCTTCTTCCCTCTCCTGCGTTGCACTAGAAGGAGCCCTAGAAGGGAATCTGGAGGCCTTCAGTCTAGTGGCCCTAATGTGATATGAGACAGGACAAAGCACTTAATTTCTCTGGCTACTGTTTCCTTAATGAGAGTAAGAAAGAAACAAAGGAACAAAGGATCTACAAAACACTCAGGAAACAATGAACAAAATAGCAATAGTAAGACCTCACATAGCAATAATTACTTTAAATGTATATGGATTAAATTCTCCAATCAAAATACATGGAGTGGCTGAATGAATGATAATTTTCCCTCTACCTTTCACAGTTCTTAACTGGGACTCCCTGTAACAAAAGACAGATTAACAAGAGAAAACAAACAGAAGTTTATTAACATGTATACTTCATGCATACATGGGAGAAAACCCAGAGAAATGAGTAAATCACCAGAGTAGATGTCAAAAAAGCATTTAAACTTCAGGCTTAAATACCTTCATTCTCTGAAACAAAGAAAAAAGGGTGGGGGAAAGGGGTCTCATTAAGAAATGACCAGGAAAAACACCATAAAACGAAGGTAAAGTTTGTTACACAGATTGAAGTCTATGCCTTCTCCAATGGCAAAGAATATCTAATAATTTAATCACCTTTTCTGATTCAGAGAGGGAGAGACCCTTATTAATAGAGATTTCCTTTATACATGTAAATTTCTTTTATAAAAGGACAACTTTTCAGAGCTAATCCTGTGACTGCAGTTTCTCAAAATAACCAGCTCAAAATAATCCACATGCGAAAGAGGCATATTTTCAGGTGGCATATTCTGGTCTCCCACAGCCGTATTTTGTGGTGGAATGTCCCCATCAGTTTGTTTCCCCATTCACCAGTTAAATTGCCTGTGAGTTGTTTCCAGTTTTTGGTTATGACTAAAGCCACTAAAACATTTGCATTCAAATTTTTGTTTGAATGTATGTTTTCATTTATTTTGTCCCTAGAAGGGGGTTGCTAGGTCATATGGTAGATGTATGTATAACTTTTTAAGAAATTTCCGAATTGTTTTCCAAAGTGGCTGAACCATTGTTTATTTCTAGCAGCAATGAATAAAAGTTCTAATTGCACAATATCTACATCAGCACTTGATAGTATCATTTTTTAAATTTGTTTCTTGCCAATCTAATAGATAGGTAGTAGTATCTCACCATGGCTTTAATTTGCATTTACCCAATGACTAATGATGTTGAGCATCTTTAAATGTGCTTATTTGGAATTTGTATGTCTTCTTTGGTGAAGTTTTTAAATATTTTGCCCATTTTTAAATTGGTCTATTTGTTTTTTTAAGAGTTTTTAATATATTTTGGATTCAAGCCCTATATCAGATATGGGTTTTGGAAAAATTTTTTACCAGTCTGTGACTGGTTTTTTCATTTTCTTTTCAGTGTCTTTGATGAGCAAAAGTTTTTAGTTTTGATGAAGTTCAATTTGTCAACTTTCTCTCTTGTGCATCATGCTTTTTGTGTCATGTCTAAGAAATAAGTGCCTAAACCAGGGTCACAAGATTTTCTCCTATATATTCTTGCAGTGGTTTATAGTTTTAGTTTTTACATTGAAGTTTATGGTCCATAATTAGGTTAATTTTTATATACATATGGTATAAAGTATGGGTAGTTTCATTGTTTTGGTTATGGGTGTCCAATTATTTTGGTATCATCTGTTGAAAAAAAACTATCCTTTATCTGTTGAATTGCCTTTGCTACATTGCATTTTGGTAAATAACATAATCTGCATATATTGCCAAATGTTGGTTCATAGGCTGCTTCGGCTGGATCTATTTTGTGTCACATGTGTAGCTGAGGTAACAAACTATGCTTGAAAGTGCAGGCTGGATTTTAACATTTTTCTCCAGTGTATCAGCAAACACATTCTACTCTATTCTGTGAGCTGAACCATTTAGAAGTCCTCATCTCCATTAGAATAAAACCTAGAATGTACTCCTTAGCTTTGGGTTTGCTTACTTTAAAGCTTTTCATAATTTAAAAACCAAAACTAGAGACAATTCCTAATTTATGGCTCTTTAGAATTTAGAATGTAGTTTTGTAAAGAAGTAGTTTTTGTAAATGATGGTTACATATCCAAGCTATCCCATAAATATTGGATTTGTCCATCATGAAGAAGAAACACCATATATTTATAAAAAGAAGAAGAATTAGCAAGTAGATAGACTCTTGTGAAGGCTTTTATGGGAACTTATTTAAACGATTTTGAGTATTACAGACACTGGTTCTTTAGTGGAGCCAATTTAACCTGAAAAGAATGGCTTTCCTTTTTCTTGATACAGTAGCATGATTATTTTATGCATTACTCATGATGACGTGGGGATGAATGATATTCATTAAATACCTATTATGTGCAGATAGGTATTAGGGCTTTTCTGAAGTTTTTAAAATTAATTTCATTCCTATAACAACTCTGTAAAGTAGGTAATTTATCTCCATTTTATAGATTTGAAAACTGAGATTTAGAGAGGTTATATAGTTTTCTCCAGCTCTCACAACAAATGTAATGGATCTGGAGTTCAAATCTAGTTCTGTCTGACTTCAGAACTCACAGCTCTCTGATGATTAGTTCAACTTTTGGCTAGTCAAATAAATGATGAGGGAGAGAGAGATCTTCCTTCAAAGAGAGAGTAGGGGAAAGGGAGTTAAAGGAGATGAGTGCATATGAGTGAAAAAGACTAAGGTAGAATTGAATGACCCATGAATGATGACTTAATAGAGGTGAATATATTACGCCAAAAAAAAAAAAAAAAAAAAGCCATTGAAGAGGAAAAAAAGGATAGAATGTCGAAGAGGGAAGTAAAAGAAAGGACTTCCTCTTTCTGACCACTAGGTGACACCATTGACAGAAAACACCTTGGCTGCTGTCTGGAGGTGGTGGTGAGGGTGAGGGAGGTGGGGCGGGGGGTGGGGAAGCGGAGAAAGACACTGGAGATCTCAGCAGACATCTGCATAGTGGGCATTTGGAGCGGTCGGAAGTGATGTCAGTCACGTGGAGAGTGCGGTATGGAGAAAGGCGTCCAAAGTGTAGGGCCTGTTCAGGTGTCAGTTTTGATCTAAATGTGAATCATTTCTATTTCTACCAAACACCAAATCTGGAGCTTGGCTTTATAGGTCTGGAGCCTGGCTCCGCCGCTGCCAGCTGTGTTATATCAGGCAACCACGTAACTTTTCTGAGCCTCAGTCTCCTTCTCTGTAAAAGGGGTATAACAATATCTTCCTCAAAGAGCTGTTGTGAAGACTACATGAAATAACAGATGTAAAGCGCTTTAGAATAGTACCTTCCTCAAAGTTCTTGTTAAATGCTATCGTTGTTATTGTTGATTTTAGGTAGAATCTCTGAAAAAATGACAGCTAAATTAAAATTAAACGTGAATGAATTAACACAGTTCCAAAACAGTAACAGGGAGGCTTTTTAGTTCAGATAGTGCGATTTCTTTTGCTTTTTTTAAAGAGGAAACAAAATGCTGTCAGTTTAGATGAGCACTGCATTTGAGCCTCCTCTATGACTTTTATTTTCTTAATGGGAAAAAAAGCTCTATCTTTGCCTACTTTAGCCAAGAAATCACAGAAATATTGTAATATTCCTGGTCAACTCTAGGCAGAATTTTAAGATGATGAAAATCATCTTTGATGCCTTCTCAGCTCTTGCTTGCATCTTTGTCCCTTCATTCTCTCTTCCCCTCCTCTATTCTCCCTCGGCCTTCCGTTCTCTTCTCCCCACGTTTCCAGTGATCTAATTCTGCTCTTTGGCCACCCTCAACCACTCTATGAAACACCCCAGAATGCTTTTCCTCTCACGTCTTCCTAGGCCAAAAGTTGTAAAGTTAATTCTCCTTTGTTCACTCCATTCCCCACAGAACTCCAGCTCAGTCGCTCCTTCTATCTTTGGAGATCAAAAACTCTATTTGACTACTTCATAGTGAACGGAGAATGAATGCATATTTTCGCCATCCCCAGGAATGTTCAAATTTTGTAAAGACTTGTTAGCCAAAATAAATCTGTAGTTGATGGCATTTCAAGCCGCGTGAGAGAGTTAAATGAAGAGTTTGGAGCACTGTGAAGGTGTGCTTAAGTCACAGCACTTAGGTAGCCACCAAGGAAATACAGACCATTGAAAATCAACAAAAACTCAGAGATTTTCATTTATTCAATAATTTTAAATGTTTCCTTCAGCTTTTTACCAGTGTTGCTCGCATTGAGGAAAATGAATTCCTTTAATTTCTTTTTGTCTCCCCATTTTACCATTTTCAACACTATTTGTGTGGCAGAGGTCCCTGGTTACTTTTCCATAGCCATTCTCTTTTCTTTCCTTAGTAACAAAACCTCTAATTTTATCACCATTGGAATAAAGAGCACATTCCCCAGCCTCCCTTGCAGGAGTGGCCATGTGTTTACATTTTGGCCAGTAGGATACAAACAGGAATGTTGTTTGCAACTTAAGGAATATCCTTGTAGGAAAAGGGCCTGCGGTCTGTCCCCTTTCTCCCTCCAGTTGGCTGGAAGGCAGATAGAAAGACTGGGGCTCCAGACACCATCTTGGACCAGGCTACTGATGGCCTAGAGGTGACACAACAGGAAGTGGGCAGGAGACTGCACCCAAGATAAATTAATCAAATTACCATTCCAGCTTTGGGCTGCTGTTCTTTGAAAGCTTTGTGTGTTTAAGCCACCATTCATTTGTATGTTTGTCATGTATAGCTGAATCGAATTCTAGGTACGCATAGCTAGTGGAAGCTCATGGGTAATTGTGAATGTCTGAAAAGTGTAACTCAAATTCACTAAAACAATTAAGTGGCATTTTTTTCCCAATTAACATCTATATTACATGACCTTAACCTCCTAGTGGTGGAATCTCCTACTCTGGTACTCTGGAGACCAGCGCTATTCAACAGAACGTCCTGTGATGATGGACATGTTCATGTCTCTGTTATTCCTATGAAAGCCACTAGTCACACATGGCTACTTGAAATGTGGCTTTTGTGACTGAAGAACTGAATTTTAAACTTTCTTTTAATCAATTTAAACTGAAGTAGCTACACATGGCTTGTGGCTACTAAATTGAACAGGGTAGTTCTGATTCTGGGAGTCTGGCTCATATCCGACTTGTCCACAGTTTTCCTTAATTTGAGCTATATTTTTGAGCAAAGAAACTGAATACTGCAAATGATCAATGGCTTGGGGAAGCCAGTTCCAGCCAACTGAAGCTGCCTCTTAGAAAGGCAGAATGAGAATTGGCAGAAGGTTAAAACATCTTCCCCTTTCCCCCAAATAAGAATGTGCTGAACATATTACATTGTCCTTACATGCTTCCCTCTAGAATATCTTAGGATCTTAAAACACGAAAGTTTGATCCGATTTGTTTCTTTTAATGGCAGCCCTCTGAAGTCACATGTGGTGTGTGGTAGATTTTGTTCTGTCTCCACCCTCGGGCACTGTGCTGTTGGCTTCATGTCTCGGTGATTTCCAGGCTTATTCCCTGGCTTCTGCTGAATAACAGAGCCTCTTTCCTGTATCTCAGGTGGGCTCTGCTAGGGGTGGCACAGGGTGGGTGTGGCTGTTCACCCCCATCTCCTTGCATTCAGTTGCAACATTGTAAATGGCTAAAACAAGTATCCTTTGTTGGTGGCTTAACTATCACGTGTTCTATCAACATCCCTCTGAACCAGGGCTGTTATTAGCTAAGTAGACCCTGTTTATTTTCTAACTCTCTACCGCAATAGGAACATTTGCAACAGTTGGTGAGGTGAAGCCAGGTGTTTTGGCTTCTATATGTATATAAGGGAACTTGCCTTTAAAGGCTGTTTTCAAATTTAGAAATAATGCTAGAATTCCAGAAAAGCTCAGGATCTTTATAAAGAGACCACACCTACTATACATATGCAGTGTTGTGCTGGATGCTGTAGTTTTCTGAGCAAGTGGATTTTCTGGCTTAGATTCTAGAGATTAATGCTTGACAGAGGAAATGTGCGAGTGGCTCTATTTTCCAAAAGCCAAAGACTGAAGTTCTGAATTGATCTTTTTTTCTCGTGCCTGTTCTTTCCTATCTAATCCAAGGATTGACTGTGTTGCTCAGGACAGGCTAGCTTTATTCCTACAGGTAAGGTACTACCACCTGGAAAATTTGTTTGCTTTGTGGACTCAGAGAGTTTTGGTGCCATCCAGACTTGGGCTCAAATCCTGCCTCCACCACTTCTAGCTGTGTGATCTTTGGCAGTTTTTTAACTTCTCTGTGCCTTGGTTTCTATAAAATGTGGGTGATCATAAATCTGGCGTCATAGGTTCATCATGTGATTTCAGGGTAATGATGTAATTTAATATGGTTACTATTGACCCTGCAACATAGTAAGTGTTTAATAAATGGCATAGTTATTATCATATGCTCTTTCAAATTAGTGAACAAATATATCATCATTCTTTTCATTAAAAAGCATTAAAGCGCCCACTTACACATATTCTAAGCAGACATAGTTACTGACAGACCCATAAAAATATAAAATATATATGTGAACTACATTGTGTTGTAACTGAAATCAGGTTTTTGCTGAGGTAGGAAATGTTGCGGGATGCTCAGCAAATCACTCCACAGGACAAAGTCAAGGCGTGAAAGGGGAATTAGCTGTTTTGAACAAGACAAACCAGGTCCAATGCATTGTTAAGTACTAGGAATATGTAATATTTCATTCTCTGCCGAAAGGTTAAATAAAACCTGGCTTAACTCAATAAGGTCATGCAAAAATCTGAAGTTGTCCACCTAAGTAGGGTGAGGAAAAAACTTGTCCAGAAGAATTGGTGTCACACTGGGCCCTGGAAAGTTGGGGGTTGGGGTAGTGGGGCAAGGCTCTCTACTGGGATCCAGAGGACCATGGAAAAGAATCAGCACAAAGTGTCAGAGTAGGTTGAAGGTAGGTTTGGATGCAACATAAGTAAAAGGAATCAAGGGATCTGGCACAGGAGGATCCCTAATAAATACCAGTTAAATGAAAATTTTTTGGTTGCCTATTACTAGATTAATACTAATCAAAACGATGACATCCCTCCCAAACAGTGGCTTAAATAAGGTAAATGTTTATTCCTCTCTCATTTAAATGAAGTCTTGAATTAGGCGATTCATGAATACTTCAGAAGCTGCATTAACTTAGGGATCCAGTTTCTTTCCAGCTTACTACTTCACTATCCACAAGAAGTGGCCTTGTCCTCATGGTCCAAGATGGCAGCTAGAGTGCCAGTCATCACAATCATGTTTCAGGCAGCAAGATGGAGGGAAAAGAGAAAAGGCAAGGGGTATATGCCAACTATCTTTAAAAAAACTTTTCTGGAATCTGTTACACAACAGTTTTGCTTACATCTTACTAGCCAGAAATTAGGTGCATGTGAGGTCTTTAATTCAGGTGAATGTTCGCCAAGCAAAATCTTGGGCTCCATTATTAAAGAAAAAGGGGAGAATGAATATTAGGCTACACAAGTAGCAATCTCTGCCAGCATCCATTCACTCTCATCTTATGTCCTAACAGAATCTAGATTGTCCTTTAGGGAATTACTCCTCTTCCATTGTGTATTGTGTAGCAGACTTGACATTTTGGCAAGATTGATCTCACTTGAGCTTCAGAGGTAGACCCTGGTTAATGGTTAATGGTAGAGAAATCTGGCTTCCCTGGTCTGTCCAAACACTTGAGTTAGTCATTTTCTACCCGCAAAAGAAGACAAATCTGCTAGTAGTCTGAACACAGAACCCATTCTACTACGAAGGCAGTAAAAGATGCATATTATAATATTATGTTTATTAAATACAAGTTTATGTAATCTACACATATAATACGTAATACATATATACTTGACATTCCTGTTTATTAGGATATGTCACATATTATGGGCTTAGGACCAATGTATATTGTTCCCCTTCTCTTTTCCAAATGGTATTTTTAAAAATTGCGTTTGTCTTGTTCTCTCTGTCCCGTTGTGTATGGAGTGTATTGATGGGGGTTACGTCACCACTTAGCCATGTGTTGCTGGACCATGAGGAGTTAATCCAAGATCTGTCAGAGTAATCCAAACATCAACTACAGTTCCTAGACTTGGAGCTGGATGTAGTAACTACAGGAGACATTGCGTTGTGTCCTGTTTGGTATGTTCATTTTACACAGATGTGGACACTTTTGAAAGTACGTGTGCATGTATAAGAAGGTGAGTTGGTGATGTGGGATAGCCAAAGGGGTGTAGAGAACATTCATTGGTTGCCTACTTAGCCTTCATTCCCCCTTTTCCTCTTTCGTAACACTCCCCAGATTTTCAAATGGGGAACTACCCCTTCACTATTGTGTTGCAGCCGTATAGTATGGGGTGGGTTGATTTGAAACAATTCGTATAATCCCAATCCCTTTGACACAGTGATTGGACCAGATCTAAGTCATTCAGTGTACTTGTTACTTCCCTAGCTTTAAGATTGGTTCAGGGGTGAGCTAATCAGTACAAAACTCATAATTCTCACTCAGCGATATCGACAGAAATCTCACCTCCACCCCTATCTCTCTCCTTTTGCTCTCTCCTGTTGCTCCTTCTCATTTCCACTCCTCCTCCTCACCATATCTTGGGCAAAAACAAGGAATCTGGAAACTGAATTACTTCTGACAACCATCTTTCAGCAAGAGAGGACTCAATCTAAGAAACAATCTGACACATAAAGGAGAATAAATCTGAGTGAAGCAGAACCAGGGTCCTGATCATACCATACCTGAAGCCCACATCATTGCTGATCTTTTCACTTAGTTAATCGATAAATAATTTTTATTGTCAATTTGACTCGATACTTGCAGCCTAAATGATACATGATTAAATGGAGAAATGAACTAGTTGCTACAGGAAAGCTTGAGGTCAGGTCGAAATCAGGTGCTCAAACCAGAATTGAGGTTCAGGGTATGGAAATGGTCACAATGCTTCTTGAATAAGAAGTAGACTTCAAGCAGGTGTCTTTTATGTAACATAATCAAAAGATAGTCTACCCAGGGCTTAGTTCACATGGTCTGAAGGTTCAAAGTGTGGCTGTGTCGCAAACTACTGAAAGGGCCAGTGAGAAGCAGAAATTTCCCTAGGTCAGCCTGGCAATTGTGTTCATCTCACGCTGGGGATAGCTGGCTACCAGTCAAAAGCCTTCCTAAAAGGTGCTAACAGAGAAAAGAGAGCAAAATAAGAAGAGACAATCAATCAAGGACCCTCATTATCCCCAGAAAAAAAGTAGCAAAATACAGAAAGAGTATGGATTTTGCAGTCAGACCTGGTTTTAAATGCTGGCTCTGTCACTTTTTGGCAAGTTGTCTCACATGCTGAGCTTTATTTCCTCACTTATAAAATAAGAGAATAATACTAACTCCTTCTTGAAGGGTTATTGCAAATATCAATGTGATATTTTATGCAAAGTCTGGAACATAGAACAATTAAATTAATGATGACTAGTTATTCTCAGTTGTTACTAATAGAGATAGAATTGTATGTGTTGGTAGAACCCTTGATAGGCTATTTAAAAGATGGGTGGGCTGCAAGATTTTGTGACTTTAGCAGGAAGACTGTCCTGGTGTATAAGGATCATGTGATCGTTCTGCTTTGGGATTCTCTTGCCAACTTTAGACAAGAGAGAAGCCATCCTGGGTTATTTCCATTTGACCCGAGAGTTGCAATAGTTATTTTACTGGAGTCACACTTGGTTCTCCGGAAAAGAGATGGGAACCAGTACTGAAATTGCAGTGCCAGGCACGTGGTAGACACCCAATAGATGCTGCCTGAAGGTTGGGTGCAGCAAGTTGATTATTTTCCACCAGATGTGATGATTAAAGGATACTTTGGGAAGGGCACTGAAAGATATAAATATCCCAGATTCTGTTACTGTTTCTACATTTTTAAGATCTTTGGACATAGAGTTCATTTATGTTCTGGAGTGAAGTGAAAAAGACAAATAAGTTGACTGTAGCCTACCTCATCTAGAAAAGGGTCTGCTTAGAGGGGCTGATCTCAAAGTTTCTCAGAGCTCAAGCCTGTAGAGAGGGCTGAGTGTTAGTGGAAAGTTTTGCGCTGTTGTTAGCTCACTCTGTGGCCTAAGGCAAGCCATTTAACCTCTTGGTGTCTGCATTTCCTCATCTGTGAGCCAGGGATAATAATACTTCCTACCTCACAGGTGTGTTGGGGGCATTAATTAATGTTTGCCTAGTGCTCGGGGATCTGTGATGAAAGGCAAGCATCATTATTGTCGGTTTGCTGCAGGCGAGACTAGATTATAGTCCTCCAGATGGGTTGCATATGGGAAGTGGTTTTAGCAAAAGATTTTCCCAAATGAAATGCAGGCTTTAAGGTTTGAGGACACTTCAAAAGAAAAGGTGCCAGTGGAACTTCATCCTCTACCTCTTGCCTTATTTGGCTCAGGTTTTACTATCCTACCGACTCAGAAGCCAGCATCCCAGCGCTAGCTAATAATTGATTTGACAAGCAACATTTAGTTAGTTTGTTTCAGTGGTCTCTGCTCTGTATAGAATTTTAGAGATCTGGATTAACTCAGTGAGGTTACTGTTGCAGAAAATTCTTAATTCCTTGTGAAGAATATTTAGTGTGTCTATCCCATGGTAAATGGGTAAACAAAGCCAAGTGGACAAATCAAATAGGCAAGAGGTTTCAATCTTTTCGTTTTGTTTTGTTTACCTCCGTCTTTGCTGCCCCTTCACTATTTTAAAAATAGCCGTCTACACTAAAGAGCACTGCTGCGTTCTTGAAAGCTTTTAAAGAAGAACATTTTGAGGAAGGACTTCTGGGCAAACCGACAACAGAGTGTCTAGATACATTAAGACCTGGGAGGAAGTAGGGGGAAAAAATCTCTCCTTGGAGCGCTAGACAAATTTTTGTTTTCTAAAAATTGATAGACTTAGTAAATTTGTCAAACTACAGGGCAAGGATAGCTTTCCTTTCCCCAAAAACAGAAGTGTATTTTCTTTTACAGAAGAAAGCAAAATGAAATATTTAATTAATATTATCCATCATGTAACACAAGAAATAGGAAGAATCTTGTTGTCAGTAAAATTCGTGCTACTGAAAATCTTCTGGAACAAAAATTCTGAGACAGAAATGCAAGCGATGATAGCTCTGTTACTGCATTTGATTCAGTTACAATTCAAGCAGCACATTCATTCCATTTTTCATTCATTCAGCACATATTTATTGAGTGTATTCTAAGTATCAGGCACTGTTCTGGGCACAGGAAAATGAGCAACCCAGACCAGGTCCCCACACTTGTGGAGCTTACATTTTGGTGGAGGAAGACAAAAACACAAAGAAACAATTGCAAATTCAGAGAACTAAAATGAAGTGGTAAGATAGTGTGATGGAGATTTAGTTTGAGCGACTAGAAAGCCCTCTCCAGCCGGTGGCTCTAAGCTGGTAAGGCCCTGAGGTGGGGCAAGGTGTTAAGACTTAACTTAATATTAGCAAATGACTTTCTTATAATAAAGTAGCTTTCAGTAGGTATGGGGTTCTAGCATATCCCTCCAGTATGGTGTCCAGTTGTTTCTTCCTTCATTTAGACTTCTCCATCGTCTCCTGCACGTTAAGGACTGTGGAATATGTTTGGAACCATCAAATTAGGATAGTTGGCTGCTGCTCTGAAAAGGCCTGAGGACATCAGGAAACCTGGTTGGTCCTGGATCTTCCACTGCCTTGCTGGGCTAGTCATGTAGTCTCATTATATCTTGGTTTCCTTACCTTAAAAAAAAAAAGTGAGGTCATTCTCAGCTCTACTTGTAGGAAGAATACAAAGCATGAATCAATTATTGTAAACCCTTTGTTTTCAGAAATCTGTGAGAATAATAAAAGAAAGCAGCAAAAAAATTGAAAGGTGCTTATATTAGTAGCTTAAAAATTTAGCATAATTAGGCAGAAAGCTAGGTTCAAAAGTTAGGTATCATGAGTATTTTTATAATGAATCTTTTTTATTCCTTGTGCCTTTTTTAGAAAATGGGAGTTTTTTAAATATCTGCAGCAGAGAGTTTTCAAAACATTAAAAAAATAAATAAGCATTGCTACTATAATGTTTGTGATTTCTCTACTTTTGAGTTTTTACTGCTTTCACAAACTGCCAGAAATGAATAGATGTGAATTGTCTTAAAGTTTTGCAACCAGGAAATCCATGTGCAACAAATATTAGACTGTTAAAAGTAAATTCAATAAGTAAATTTAGAAGGAATAATCTATACTCTAATATCACAAACTCTTCACAAGGAATTAAGAATTTTCTTCAACAATAATAGCTCAAACACAAATTTACAAGCAAATGAAATTATACATCTTTTTCATCCATAAACTATTAAAATGACACAATATTACCTTCTATAGGGCTCAACACTTTTCAAAACAATTTCATCTTTCTTATCTCATTTGATCCTCACAAATTCTTTGGAAGTAAACTGGTTAGAACTTATTATCCATACTTTATATAAGAAGAAAAATAAGGTCAGGAGTTAGGATTTTCCTGGAGTTACATAGCTGGGAACTTAAGGTAGAATCTAGGATCCTGTCTCCTGTCTAGAACTCCTACTTCCAGAAATGGATACACATATGATCTGAGTTTCTCCTCTGTCTTTCACTGTTTTTCTTTTTCTAATGCAGGATCCCAAAGTACTTCCAAGAATTTTCTAGAAGGCTTTGAGGCTGTTGTGAGGTACATAAACAAATTTGGGCAGCTTCAGTGATTCGACTACTTTCACCCCTTCTGTAGTGGCCCTGCTCCTTGGTGTCCTGCTTGTCTGTCTGGCATGTCCATCACTCTGGTTGGGCCACTCCCACCTACTGCCATGGTGTGTCCGGTGGCTGTGTCCAGTGTTTCCCTTGTTTTAGAAAAACCTGGGAAGGAATGGTATGTCTCATTATGAATTCATTTTAACATATTATGGCAATGTAAAGCTGAGACAAGACCCTTTTAAACAACATTTGTTTCCATGGAATATCCAATTTTAAAAATATGATTTCAAGTATCCGATTATCTTTTGCCTAACATCATTCAGTAAGCACCATGTTCAGAGTGATAAGGAACAGAGAACGTAAGTGCTACCTTCCAGACCTTCCATTCTACTGTGGTTGCAAAATATTAAGCCTTTCAATTAGAATATGGTGAAATGATTATATGAATTATTGTGCTGTGTCATTTTGAGACACTGCTATAAGATTTGCTAAACACATCTCCAGGTCAACGATTGAGGAAGGGGAGTAACCTACTTGAAGGCTGTGGGGAAAAGACGGACGAAACATGAGGGAATAAAAAAGTTGAGCTTAGAGAGAAGAACCAGGCATAAATTCGTTCAAAATTTCACTCTTTATTAGCAATAAATTAAAATAAGATGGTGTTTTTTGATGACTCATAAGATAGATGTTGCATGAAAGGGCACTGGAAGCAGCAGGCACAAAATGGGATGGCCAAACATGGAAAAATGATCATAGGTAGAGCATTTGTTCCACTTGCCTTTTATCTTTTACACCTGTGTTTGAATTCATCCAAACTTGCATAAATCCTTTACACAGCTGTCGAAATTGCACCTGAAAAAAGGCTGAAGTGTCTCAGACGGGCTAACATTTCATCATCCTGAATACTTAAGCCCAAACAGGTTTAAACACTTTGCCAAACCCAGGGATAACGGGCTTCCCATTGATCTTTGCTCTGCTCAAACGTTCAACTGTGTGTGCCAAAATGTACACTGAAGACTGCATTGTATGGACTCCAACAATTTTTAGCTGCAGACAAGCTCAAAAATAAAGTTTTAGGGATAGCAAGTCTGCTTTGAAGTCTACACAGAAACACATACTTTGATGGATGTAATTAGATAAAGAGCAGTTGGCCCCTTGCACAAACTAACCTACTAAATTTAATTTTTTTTCTTGCAAACAAGTACATTTAGTATATTTATGAAATGAACTAATCGAGTTTCTAGTATTTTCACTGGACTGTTTCTGATGTATATTCTGATCTCCACAATTTTATCACTTTTAACTTGGGATCTGTAATTAATTTTTTTCCATTAAAAATAGTAAATGTATGTATGAACATTGTAATAAAACATAACACAGTAAAAAAGATACAGAATGAATAGTGCAAGTCTTCCCATATTCCCTTTTCCCCAAATTCCCCTCCATGGGTAACCCCTTTCAACAGTTTAGTGTATATCCTTCCAGATCTTTTGTAAAATGCATTACTTTGTGTGCGTAATTATGAATAAATGCCATCATAATGTAAACTTGTTCTACCGTTGTCTTTTTCTTAAAATATCATAATGTATTATCAATCTTTAAAAACTCTGCCAGACTAACGAGTGAAAGGTGGTATCTCTGGGTGTAGTGATGCTGATGAAAGTGGCACTGGGGGGAAGCTGAGGGTTGGCAGCTATGACAGAGTCAAGAGACAAATAGATTCCAGCAGAGTGTCTGTGGTGTTGAGTACTGAGATTGGAAACCTGGGGAAGGAATAGTGCTAGGGTTTGGCACTTGGACCCACGCCAGAAGAAGTTAAAAAGGTGAGAATCCTGATGAAATGAAGTGGCCTTAATTCATTATGTCACCATGTGCCATTTCTTGTCTTCCAGCTTCAAGCTGACCCTTCTGTATTCTTTTAGTGATGCCGGGACCAGGCCTCTGCAAACAATTCGGCTTTGCCAACTGGCTGCCCTATGAGGCTTTGTCATTGGGGCTACTAAGTAGCAAATAGATGATTTGCTCCTGCCTGTTTCCTTTGGGCTTCCTGTTTGCTTCTTGTTCCTGTGAACATCACCAGGGTTGATTTTTGAGGGATGTTGTCTTGGTTTTTTTAGCTCTTTGTTTGGAAAAATCACAAGCAGGGCCAGTGTGACAGTGATGACAGACACACAGTACTTGTACAGCATCACCCAGCCTCACTTCTATACAAAACCTGGCAATGGTACTTGATGCTAGGAGCAGCCATTGAATCCAATTAGCAGTTTTTCCAATACTACCAGAATCCGCTTCCTCTTATCCCCAAATCCTGAAACACCTGCTGTAGCCAAGAGCTCCCTTGCTCAGACGTCTGAGTTTTCCAGCTCCATGCAATCCCTCTTTCTAAATTTTAATAATTCTAGTCTCTTCTGTTTGTTTCCAAAGCCTTAGGGGTGATAGCTGCTTCCTGTAATTGTTGCCTCTGTGATGTCTTCATGTTCCCCTTTTGAACTTTCTGTTCCTCAATATCTGCTCTCCCAAGATGAGTTTCTGTGTCATTCAGGAATGGCACTGCGGCCTGCATTACATGGGGACAGTGAGAACATGGGGAAGAGATAGATTTGACAAACTTTACATGGGAAGGAACCCACAGGACTTGATGATTAGAAGCACAGAGTGAGGAGTGAGGGGCGCAGAGGAGGTGAGGTTTCCATTCTGGCAGTTGGAGAATGATGCTGCTATAGAAATCTGGGAAAGTAGGGAAAAGAAATAAGTCATGTTAGGGATGTTCAAGTGGAGATATTTTAAAGGCATCTGGTAAAATGGAAATGAAAATTCCAGTGAGAACTAGAGAGGTGGCCTCAACAGTGACGACAAAGACCGTGACTTAGTTCCCTGAGGATGGAGGGACCAGAGTTGTCAGGTAACTTGTGAAAAGGAGCTTAGTGCAAAGTTCGGTGTGGGGCCTCCTGTTCATAACAAACATGGATGGGCTCCTTTTTAATGCCCTGTACAGGTTAAGAAGAATAAGAACTCTAGGCCCACTGTTTTAACTAGAGAAAGGTATTAGTGATTCTTTGAGATTCTGTTATTGTTGACATAAGCAAACTTCACTTCTGGTGGAGTCAACAGAGGGGAGTGTCAACGAACCTTTAATTTTTTAGATGGAAACAGATGAACAAGCACCACAGTCACTTTACATGAGCAGCAGACCATGAAGCCTGTTGTCATCAATAAAACACAGCTGAGCTCATCTGACCCCATTTAATGATATTCACAGTCATTATTGTGCTACGTGGTAATTAGGCACAGGTGGCAAACAGTTCTTGTAAAAATATTGTCATTCATATTGATAAAAGCCAAATCAACTTTTTATACTTTCTACTTTCTTCTTTATCTAAAATGGATCTGTCAGCAGTTTTCATTGATATCATGTACCATCAATTAAAATCTGCCTATCAAACATTTATTGAGTTTTTGTTATGTTCCAAGTATTCTGCTGGGCTCTGGGGGACATAAGTATGGACAGAATTGGCACTAAAGTTGAAAAGTTTATGTGTACACTTTAATCTGCTACAGAGTGATTCACACGTGTTCCTGCGTAATAGTCCTGTATCCTGTACTCGGTGCTCTCCTTGATTAAAATACAACTTCCTCAGAGATCCTTTCTTTCTTTCTTTGACAACCTTACTCCCCCCACATCCACTTTCTTCCAGCCCTCTGTTGGGCACTGAGGGGTTCTCCACCAGCATTCCCCATTCTAAGTTTCCTGGATAGTAAAGGTCTTGACACTAAAGAATTTTGGCTCTTGACTTTGGAATAATAGACACATGGCAGAGTGGATGGGATAGGGAGTAGAGAAACACAGGAGGAAGGGGCTTTTCCTCCTTAGAAATTGGCTGACTTAGAGAAGGCAGAGGTAAACGTTAGGAGGAAAAGCCTATGCTTGGGCTGGGAAAATACGAGGCACCTGACTAGGGGACGTGCTTACGTAGGCTGGTTTCCAGCCAGAAGAAAATTTCTCATCCAGCACTTATAGGCGACAGCCCCTGAGTAACAGAGGCTGGTACCGTCTCTACCTGTTCCCTTGAATAAGGCAGGAAAACATATTTGAGAGAGACACCAAGGAACATTTGCTCTCTTCTTGTGGCCCTGAGTGAATCAGTCAGGAAGGTTGAATGATGTTGCTGTAACAACTTTCAGATCTCAGTGATGTAGCACTGCAAAGATCTACATCTCTCTTAGTCTGCAAGTCCATCATGGGTGGGCTGGGCACTTTTCTCCATGTCACTCCCACTCAGTGGGTAAGCTGACAGAGCCTCTACTATGTGGGAACATCAGTGATTTCTCAGGAAGGGGAAGGGAAAGGAAAGGCAGATCACACACTGGCTCTTAAAGGTTCTGCCCAGAAACCTCGTAAGTCACGTCATTCAGATGTCATTGGCCAAAGCAAATCACATACGTGGTCATGCCTTTCTTTGAGGTGACAGAGAAGTACACTCCCACTATGCGCCCAGAAGTAGGGGAGCTAGCAGCATCCTGCCTAAGACACCTAGGCACTGTGCAAAGAGTTACTGGTGATTCTTAAGGGTCAGCTATGTGGGTAGGAAGCGTGTGATTTTCTAGGATCACTGGAATGAGAATCCTCCACTGAACCTGAAACATCTTTTTTACCTACTTAATGATGCTTGGAAATCCTTTAACAGCACATAATATCATACATAATTAAGAAAGGCTTAAAATGTCTAATAAACGAATAAAACTCTTTCATAATGGTCCTATGTGTTTTGATACATGAGAAGGACCTTGAAGAGAGCAAGAAAGAGGAGATGCTCTGGTGCAATATGCCAATAAGCCTTCACAGGTTCCCTGGTTCAATCCTCTCAAGAAGGTTTAGTAGTTGAAAACATCGACTCTAGAGCTAGACCACCTGGGTTTGAATCCTACCTGTACCATTTAGCACTTCAGTGACCTTGGGCAATTCTTTCATTTCTCTGTGCCTCAGTTTCCTCCTCCACAAAATGGAGATAATAATAGCATCCACCTCATAAGTCTGTGAGGAGGAGTTAATGCTTGTAAAGTGCTGAGAATGATGACTCACCAAAGATAAACTGTCTATATATGAGCATTTGCTAAATAAATTTAAAGAAATCTCTACTTTATTTAGAGTTTATTACCAAGTGATCTCATTTACCAAGAGGAAACCAGGGCTCATGGAAGTTAAATAATTTTCTTGTGGAAAGGAAAGAGCCAGTATTTGTCCCACTTCTCTTCAAAGTCCATGTTCTTTCTTTGACACCACATTGGGGACTGGATAACAATATCAAAAAGGGAAAAAAACCATGGAAATGGGAGACATGGAAGGCAAGATTTTCTAGCTTCTCAACAATGCCTTCACTTGTGTCCGGAAGTTTTTGTGTTCAGAGCAGATCTTTGGGGAACTTCTCAGTGAGCAAAAATTATCGCCCTACGTAAGGAAGACACAGGCCGGTGCTCTAGAAGAATGACATTGTGACTGACATTCTGTCTGTGCCAATGACCTGTTAAAGGTACGTGGCCTGGAACACTTGGTCAGCCATTGGTCAAGGCTTGAGGATTTAACAATCGTATATGAATAAGCATAATTGCTCCAAATGTGAAATGTTTGGTTGAAGGATGAGTGACGTGTTTTCACTTGATAGAAGAGTCCCTGTGAACATCAGCAGGGCAGTAAGTAAGCAAGATAAATTCAGTGTGTGTAAAAAATAAATGCACGGGAGCAAATGAAGACCTTCCCATGACAAGTTGCGAAGAGCCAAGAGATGTGCATTTTGAATTCTTGCCTTCTTGGTTTGAAGAACCCAGATGTCTATAGTGAAGACCTATTGCCCACTGGTTAAGAGCAAACTCTGAATTCAGAGAGCCCAAATTTGAACCCAAGCTTTATTGCTTACTACTTCGTAATAGTTTTCTCATGTAAACAATAAAGACTACAACATTATAGATGCCTCCCAATAGTCGTCCCATCTGTCTCCCAGTGTGTAGCATGTGTTTGAGTGAAATTAACCTCAACCCCAGTTTCAGAAGTGGGCCCTGATTAGCATGATTGTCTAATCATTGTACTCCCACCCCTCATCCCAATGATGGTGCCAGGGAGGGATGCCCAGATAACTCATTCTTCAGTGTAAAGCTCTGTATAAAGAGCCATTTTTGTTCACTGGTTATGGGATATATCCATGCCCTTGAATGTGAATGAGGAAGCATGTAGGCTTGATTATTGCTGGTAACATTTTGTGATCATGAGGGGAATCAACTTGTTGACAAACCCAACAAATGTAGGAGGACGGAACTACAAGAACTGCAGAGAAAAGGATCTAGGATCCAGAGCTCTGATCAAGCTGTGCCTGAAGCCCACATGACTGCTGGACTTTTCAGTTATGTGAGCAATAAATCTTTCTTATTAGTTAAGCCAGTTTGAGTTGAGTTATTTGCCACATAAAGCATACCAATTTGTATGCTTACTCCCAGAGTGGTTGTGAGGATTAAATGAGACCGTGGGAGCAAATTTCCTAGCAGAGTGCCTGGTGAGTCCTAAGACACTGTCGCATGGTAGGGGAGAGGTGGGAGGCTGCAGGTAATGACATGTAAGCAAGTCCCAGGGATAGGGTGGCAGCAATTTTTGGTACAGAGAATAGGAATTAAGAATAGAAACAATCACTTCAACCTTCCATCTCATCAATCTCTCAGACTAATTACTAATTAGTTTACTATTTAATTGGTAACTACAGCTATTAATTATGTTAGGAAATACAGAGGTTTATAAATATGCAGTCTCATATATTCTATAATTTAGAATCATGAATCAGAAGGAGGTATGTGATTTGCTTGCCAACTCGGAGGGCTTCAGGACTTCAAGATGTCTTGTGGAATGGAATGCGGCAGAGATCTTAAATATTTGTCAACAGTTGGATGAATAGGAAAGTTGAGTTTTTAAAAGCACAGCACTGAAGTGGAATCAATTGAGATTACAATGTTGTCACAGTCTTCAGCTGTGCGGGGAACGTGGGGGTGGGAACCTGCCTTTCTGAGGCACAGGGGTGATGGACTGCTCTGGGCCCCTGTGGGAGCTCCAGGGGCTGGGGCCAGAGGAGAGGGTGCTATTGACAGCCCGGAGAAACAGGGAGACAACAAAGGGGGAGTGGAGAGATAATGAGCTCCGGGTCTGACATGTTTAGTTTTAGGAGGTGGTGGGACACCCAAGTAGAGATATTCTGCAGACAGAAAGAAATATGGGACTGAAGCGAGGGTGAGAGGTCAAGGCTGGGGCTGGAGATTTGGGAGTCATCTGCATTCAGGTGGTAATTAAAGCCATCTGACAGGGAGCTTCCAAGAGGAGTGTGTGGCAAGGGAACAAAGCCCACGGCCCCAAACTGAGCCTTGCTGAAGGAAAGAAGGAAAAAAAAGGGAAAGGCACTTATGGGGGTTCAGGAAAGAAATGATGAGAGGGGAAGGAAGAAATCTAGAGTATGGTCCTTATGGCCGAGGGCAAAGAGGAGACGGATGGAGACCCATAAAAAGGCTCATAGAAGTTGTAAAAGCTATAAAGAGTGATTAGGCAATTGGATGTTTCCATCATTTTACAGACATCATTTAGAAGAGAGCAAAGGCCGTTTACCTTTCAAAGAGTCAAAGAGTCACTGGCATAGGATGAATGATTCGGGAGAGGCTGGATTCCCAGTGCCTTCCTTTTCTACCTAGAAAGGAAATACTATCAATTTGGGGGGTTTATGAGGCTAGTCAGCACTCTTAGTGGAAAAAAAGTAAATGATAAGTTCTCATTCATTATAAGGTCATGGAGATTATCATCATAACATTATTAAGATTTTTTTTTAAAAAAATGGTTCTTCAAAGTTATAGGAAAGAGGACTTGATGAGGGAGTATGGCTTACAGAGATACACGATACCCTAGGAAGCAAGGAATTAAGAAAAAATAAAAACAATTGAGAAACACTGTCTCGTAAATGTGAATGCTCAGTGAATCCATCCACAGCAATAGTGCTGCCAAAACTAGCAAAGCAAACTGAACTGCAGGAAAGGCTATGGGGTTATGGGATAGAAAATAGACAATTTTGTTTTTTAAGTTTCCTCCATGACAGAAGTCAGTGGGGAGTCACATTATTATACCCTGCTGAATCTCAATAATGACAGGTGTGATAAACCACTGATTCACTCAATTCATAGTACTAAAGGAATTTTATAGTAATAAAGGGCTGAGAATCTTGTCCCTCTAATAGCTTAGCAAATCCCTGTAAGCAAGATGTACATTAATAATGGAGTAACAATAAGATCATTTCCTCAGGCCTTCCAGAGCTGGTGTGTTGATTAAGGCGGTGCTGGGTAGCTAAGGTGACTGCAATTACAACTCTGGCCTGCCATTAAAGTAGACTATAGCAGGCTGGGCCAGACCTCTGCTTTCTCAGGTTTAGTTTTCAACCCCTGGTGTTAACCAATAGTTGTTCTAATATGGAAGAAGGCAACCATATTTCCATAATGAACGGAATGGTTGGGTAAGGCTGGATATGGGTGCTGAGAAGGAGGGCTGGGTTGGGGCCAAGGACAAATGGCTTCCTTACACATTAAAAGCATAATAAACTTTTGCTTTGAGACATGAGGTTTGTTTTTCTATAGTTTTTTTCTATAATTTTTGCATTTATAATTTAATATAGCATTGATTTTCCAGCCCCTTTAAAATTCCATTAATTGAACTTGATTGAATTATTATAAAATTTAGACTGCTTTACAGAGGCAAAAGGAACAACTTGACAAAATTAGATGAGTAGGGGCAGAGAAGGGGAGAGATTGGGAAGAGTGGGGAGGGGGTGGGGCCTACTTGGGAGAAAAGAATCTCTGTCCACTCTGGAAGGTCACAATAATCCTCACTGTATTTCAGGAAGAAAAGGGAAGGGAAGAAGGGAGATGAGCCTAGTATTTACAGCGTGCTTTCTATGACCTAGATCTAGCATATGTTCATTCATGTAGTTCTCACAATAACTCTTCAAGGTATGTATTATTGTTCCATTTACGGGTAAATGAATGGAGGCTCAGATGAGTAATTTTTCCAAGGTAGTGGCAGAGTCAGGACCTGAAACAAATCTGCCTTCCTCCCTTCCTTCCTCCCAACCTCCTTCCTTTCCTTCTCTTTTTCCTTCTTCTTTTTTTTTTCTTTTTCTGGTTCCTTACGAATGCCTCACAGGAACAAGCTTGAATTTCCCTGTCTGCCTTATCTGTAGCAGACACTCACCTGCCAGATGTGTGCTACTCATTCGACTATATCTCACTGCACTAGCTGTCAACACAGCAAGCAGCATGCCATGCAGGTGGCAGCTGAGTACTAGATATCTAGGTATCTTTTGTGCTCCCAAGTGATTTTCACACACTGGGCTGCTCGCATGCCAGTCAGTATGGGGGAAATACATGCTTCAATATATGACAATTACTAGGCAGCGTATTAGGGCCCATGTCTCAGATTGGAATTGTGGCTAAACTCTGGGCCTAGGGAGAAGGTCTGGCGTACCAGGCAGAAACGGGTCAGAATTCAGGCCAAAAAATGGGCCAAAATCCAGTTTCACAATGAGGCCTGTCTGAGAGTGGAAGCTGGAGAGCTGCGCCCGTGCTTCACCCCGGCCTGTTGCATCCCAGTCCTGGTTGTAGTAACAGGACGGAGGGTCAGCCATCTAACACAGGGACCCAGGGACAGGCTGGTCTAGCTGATCCCAGGAAATGGGGGAGGTATTGGAGAACATAAAGACATGGGGCTTAGAGGAAGGATGAGTCATAATTCTTATTCCAAGGGGAACAAAAGCCTAAAATAGAAGGTGAATTGAATAGAGAATGAGGATTTAGGGGTTCCATGCTCACTAGTACCAAGAGGAAAGGTCAAGGGTTTTTCATGTCCCTGAAAGATTTCCAGGCTCACTAGGGGTGTGTATGGCAGTAGGGGGAGATGAGATGCGTTGGTTCTGACCTTTCACCAGCGTGATGCCAGATGAGTCCTCTCCCCTCTCTGGCTGCCTGGCTGGAGCAGTACATTGGGGTTCAACACAGAGGAAGGGGAGAAGCTTTGACCCTCTCGCCTGCCCCCGCACCGGAGCTCTAATACTGGTTCTCATCTGGGGGCAGTTTTGTGGGTAGGGTTGCCAGATAAAATACAGGATGCACAGTTAAGTTAGCATTTTAAGTAATCAACTAATAATTTTTAGTATAGGTATGTCCCAAATATTGCATGGTACATACTTATACTGAAAAATTATTCATTGTGCACCTGAAGTTTAAATTCAGCTGGATGCCCTATACTTTGATTTGCTAAATCTGACAACCCCATGACCAAGGGGATTGGCAAGGTCTGGAGACATTTTTGATGATCGTTACTGGGAGGGATGTGCTGCTGGTAGTTAGTAAGCAGAGGTCAAAGATACAGCCCTAAATGTCAATATTGCAGAGGTTGAGAAACCCTGTTCTAAGTTAAGCTGGCAGGCCAATATCTTTTTATGTAGCTCCAGGATCCAAACTCAACCAACGTAAATTCACTTCTCTAGCATTCTGTGTGTGTGTTTAATTAGCTGCTAAGTACAATGGGGAGAGAGAATTAGATACCCTTATTACGCTTCTTCCACCGTGTGCTAATTGTGTGATCTTGCAGAAGTTACATTAACTTATCATCTTTGTGTGTGCCTGTGAAGATTAAATGAGTTATTATATAGTAAGTGCTTATAACAATGTGTGGAACATAGAAGACTATCAATACATGTAAGTTGTTGTTATTGTTACTATTGTTACTAATTTAAAGAAGAAAAGAAAGAAATATTTTGCTACTTTAAATATGCTTTGAATATAGTTCACAATTCCCTTTATTATTTTTTTATGAATATACTATCTTAAGATTGGGAGGTAAAATATAAAATGACCCATTGAAATTTGAATTTCAGATAAATAATAAGAAAATTTTTACTGTAAGTATGTTCCAATTAAATATGCACAAGGAATAGTTATACTAAATCAATCAATCATTGTTTATCTAAAATTCAGAAGTAACTGGGCATCTTGTATTTTTATTTGCTAAATATGGCAACCCTACATCCTTTGGAGTAGAGAGGACTTGTGGGTGCCCTTGTCCTTTGGTGGGCATGTCCCAGTGTGGTCTACTCTGGAGTGTGCTTCTAGGTGTGAGCTGAAGATGTGTAAAGGGCCACTCTGTGTAAAGGCACTAGAGCAGCAGAAGTTGCAAAGCTGTCATTTGTGATGTTGCTAAATAGCTTCCTGAAACCAAACCCTGATGTTTTATACCAGTAGTTGATAAAAAAGATACGATACTTAAAATAATTAACAAGTATGCAAAATATTCTATAAAACTACTTTGTTCTCATAGCATAATGATATTCTTTTTTTTTTTTTTTTTTTTTGAGACAGAGTCTCACTCTTTTGCCCGGGCTAGAGTGAGTGCCGTGGCATCGGCCTAGCTCACAGAATCCTCAAACTCCTGGGCTCAAGGGATCCTCCTGCCTCAGCCTCCCGAGTAGCTGGGACCACAGGCATGCGCCACCCATGCCTGGCTAATTTTTTCCTGTATATTTTTAGTTGTCCAATTAATTTCTTTCTAATTTTAGTAGAGACGGGGTCTCGCTCTTGCTCAGGCTGGTTTCGAACTCCTGAGCTCAAACAATCCGCCCGCCTCGGCCTCCCAGAGAGCTAGGATTACAGGCGTCAGCCACCGCGCCCGGCCCGTAATGATATTCTTATAATCCAATACAAGGATTAGCAAATTTTTTCTGTAAAGGGCCAGGTAATAAATATTTTAGGCTTTGGGAAAGACCAAATGTCTCTGTCCCATGTTATTCTCCTTCTCTTCTTTTTTTTTTTTTTTATTCTCTTTAAAAGAAAATTCACAATGTGTTATGGGATTCAGAACAAGTAGAATTAAAATGTAGGACAACAATAACACAAAGGTTGGGAGAGGAAATGGCGGTATACTGTTGTGTTCCTCTTCTCTTTTTAAACAATCACCTGAAGGTGTAGAAATCATCTTTAGCTTGTGGGCTGGAGAAAAACAGGATGGGGCTGGATTTGGCCAGTGGATTGTAGTTTGTGGACCCTCCCCAGGTAAGCAGTGAGGTGATATGAGGGGCTCTGACCAGGAACATTTATTCAGAATTATTATGTTTCTATTTACATTATGGGGGAAATTAGTATCAGCTTACAATTAATTAGTGCTTTTTTAGCATTTACTGCAAGTAAGGCACTACCCTAAGTTTCTCACATGTATTAACTCATTTAAACTGAGACATGGAGAGTTTAGATAACAGGCCCAAGGTTATATAAGTAAGTGGTGGAGCTCAGATTTGAACTTAGCCAGTCCAGCTCCAGAGTTTATAACTTTAACCATGATGCTACATTTTCCCTTATGAGAGTTGTAACTACTTTAAGAATGTATAATCATTACACATTGTATACAGGTATCAAAATATCACATATACCCCCAAAATATGTGCAACGATTACATAGCAATACTTTTTTGTTTTTGAGACAAGATCTCCCTCTGTCACCTAGGCTGGAGTGCAGTGGGACAATCTGCAGCCTTGAACTGAGCTCAAGCAATCCTCCTGCCTCAGCCTCCTGAGTAGGTGGGATTACAGGCATGAACCACTCTACCTGGCAATAAAAATATTTAATAAAGCAAGATAGAAAAAAATGTATAATATTCTTGCCCCCATCTCATCTCCACTTCCAAATAGCTCAATATCTCAGGTTTAAAATATACTTTGATGAAATGGTCAAAGAAGGAACACTCTTGTTTTACTTTGTCCGCAATTTGAATTTAAACAATTTTCAGGCTGATTGGAATAAATCAAATTAGGTAATGTCAATTGTGGGTAAAGATCATGTAATACAGGTATCCTGGCAGAAACAGACCATGGAAATATACAGATTTCGAGTATCAGGGGCTGTACTGTGCAGTCTAGAACTCCCCAGATGAGAAAGAAATTTCTACGACTCAGGGAGCCTAGACATTGCACTCTTGGAAACAATATATCAAGAAGTTTAAAAAGCAGAAAACAATAGATAAGAACATTAATAGCTGAAATATGAAGATGACCAGCTCTTTTCTGCCCAAGCTTCCCAGACTTTGGCTGCTCTTCCTTTTATTCATATTTGGTGGAGATGTGGGGTATCTCCTGCTTTGTGTTCTACCGCTTCTGCCATCTACTCCCAAACATTCAGGACTCTAACATGCCAGTCCAGTGGGATTGCAATTCAGTGCAGTACCTCATGCCTTTATGGGATCTGTAGGCTGTTTCATGGTCTCTGGCATATCTTTAGCTGCGTGATGGCTTTCCTTGATTGAGCCCAGGGTCACATTGCAGATTCAGCTTTTATGAAGGGTGAAGAAGCGTTTTAATCTCTTTTCCTTGTCAAATTCATTTTATCTTTTTGCCTTGGCCAGCTACCTCTGTATTTTCTGGCCCTCCCCTTTTAGTCTTTGGACCACCTTTTCTGTACTGTTTCCTCTATGATGCTTGTCCCCAAGGGTAGAATTCTTAGATATAAATTATCAGCTTGCTATGACATGTTTTTGGACATTTTTATTGAAAGAAAACATAAATGCAGAAAAATATAGGTCACAGTAATTTTGAAGTGTGCTATATTCAGCATGAAACAGTATAATTAGCCTATTCCTCAATAGACACTCTTTCAGTTTCATCTACTTTTATGTTTCTCCCCTCCAGGACAAATCTCGTGAACTCAGAATTTTAGAGTTAGTGTGTTCTTGAAGATTTTTCAGCCCAATTTCTCTTCATGTGGTAGAATATGGTTTCAATAACTACATTTTGACTGAAGAAATGATTGATCAATTTCACAGATCACTTGAGTAATTTAGCTGCAATTTATCATTATCAAATGATGTCACAATCTCTTGGAGGTGCTGGAAGCCCTTAGCATGTCTACAGGGTGATTATTCTTCCCTGGGTCTGCCTTCTAAGTAAAGTTTCCTCAATTTATCCTGTTTTTCTCTTAACAGAGGAGTACTTTAACCTTCAGCCTCTGAATACTTTGAGAGAGGATGTGTGTGCATGCTTGCATGTGTGCTGGGGGGTGGTGGTGTTGGTGGGGTGGCAGCATAAAGTAACCCCGTGGCCTGTCATGCATTTTCATTTGCCACTGGAAACGAATTGCATTGGAAGTAGAGGAATCATTAGTACCCACAGATGTTCCACTTGGTACAGCACAGTTTTACAGAATTGAGAAACTTAACTGATGAATTTAATACTATGCTGTTAAGAATTTTAGACAAGGAAATTAAAGCATTACGATTCTAAATGACTTAAGTAAATATAGAAGATTTTTATTAACTTATTAATCTATTTTTGCACATCTCCCCCTACCAATCTATATCATATACTCATTTTGGTTTCAGATAAGCAGATCTGCATATATGCAGCATAATAATTTTCTTCAAGGTCATCACAAACCCTGAAAGAGAAAACAAAGTTTAAATAAAATTACTTTGTTTTCAATAGACTTGCTCCAACATAGTGCCATGCAAATCGTGGGTACTCAATAAATATATGTTGATTCGATTTGCAAGAAAAAGACCCGATAACTTTTCAAATATAGATGCAGAGTGGGTACCTGGGCCCTCAGCCTAGACTGTTCATCCAGATAAGATTGAACTATGGGGTTAGGACATCAGGAAGTGATTAATTTTCTTAGGTATTTAACGCGATCCTTTGAAGGGGATCAGCTTTTGAATTTTTAAGATTATATTTATTGCAATGGTGCTTCCCTTCTATGTTTAGACATGAAAGTGAATGTCCTTGTTGAACAGTAAACACAGGGGAATGACGATGTGACAGAAGTATGTAAAGTATCTTGTAATTCAGTAGGAGAATCAAAGTCTGCTTCAGTTCTTTGCATTCTCAGGGATTCAGAAAGGATTAAGATAACAATAGCTAGAACCTATGTAAGAGAATAACTGAAGGATGGCATTCCTTGAACCTCAGAAACCCGGGTGAAAGGAATTGGGCAATTAAGGTCTTTAGGAAATCTAATGGGGTCATTTGTGAATGCCATCTTCATGGAACTTGGCAAACTGTCATCTCAGAGATCAAGGGAGGTCACTGGCTTGAGGATTGAGGGAATGAAAGTGGAGTGACTGTTTCCTGCCAAGTATGTTTAAAGACTCTTAACTCTTGTCTGACGGTAGCTACAGGTTTTTTTCTTTCTCTTATTTTTGGACATTATCAGGGAGATTGTAAAGATACAATGCTTTTGTAAAGTGAGCTCTCTTGGTTTTATACATAAGTTATATTTATATTATATCCAAAGAGCCTGTATTTGTTTTTCTTCTTATCCAATCACCATGCTGAAGATAAAAGTGCAGCTTAAACTCAAATACATTCATGCTGTTATCAATATATCAAAAATATGTATGGGGGAAAGCACCACATGCACTCACCATCAAATTGGTATTAACTGATCAACACATAAGTGCACATATAAGAATAACATCTATTGGATGTCGGACAAGGGGGAGGGGGGAGGGGGGAGGAGGGGACGGTATATGCATGCACAAGGAGTGCGATGCGCACCTTCCGAGGGATGGACACACTTGAAACTCAGACTTGGGGGGGGGGGCAAGGGCAACATACATAACCTAAACATCTGTACCCCCAGAATATGCTGAAATAAAAACAAAAAGAAAAAAATATGTATGGGGGAGATTTTTTATTACTCTGGGTAGGTAGGCATGGAGAAATTTGAAAGTGGGAAAAAGTAAAATTATAATATCCAGCTCAAGAGTGTTGCATATTTTAATTTGGGTTATAACAGTGGGTCTAAATGAGGATGACAAGGGATCAGAAAAAAAAAGTCGCCTGAGGAAAAGAAGAAGAAATTAGGTGGAAGGAGAGAATATTGAGCAAATACATAAGAGCTGTTTTTAAGTATCTGAAGGACTGTCTGGTAGAAGAAAGAATTAGTTTTCTATTTTGATGCAGAACAAATGGATAGGAGTTACAGGGAGGTGAAGGACTTTGTATAAGAAACACTTTGAGTTGACCTGGGAAGGGTCTTCATGCTTTTACAAGTATGCAAGGATGCTAGATCTAACGAGGTGGGCAGCTTGTCGCTATTAAAGGCTTATGATAAAGTTGCAATATGTTGACAGTTTTTTAGCGTGAATTTTGCCAAGGTATAGGAAGGTTTGGAGCACAGGAGAGCTTATCATGAGGTAGGTTGCCTGGTAGCATTTGTAATACACATGTGAAGTGATAGATGCTGCTCTACAACAGTGGAGACGGGAATGAGGTCTGAGAGACATTGTCATGAAACATTAACAGGGCTTGTGAAAGACAGATGCAGAGAATGAAGGAGACGGAGGAGTCTAACATAATCCAAGGCCATACTCTGAGTGATGGGGGAATTGCTGATACCATTGACGGAGTCAGGAAAGCCATGTGAGGGAGACACGTTATGGATATTTTTGAGGAAGAGAAGGAAGAGGAGAGGGAGCAGGGGGAGCTATGTGCATAAATAAGTTTGCTTCTAGACATGCCAATTACCTAAGTGGAAAGACATTTGGAGTTGGCTCAGGTGCAGATGCCAATGTGGAAGAACAGTCCTGGTGGAAGCTTCTGCAAGGGAGGTGGGATCAGGGGCCTGAGGGGTAAGCCCACGTAAACTCCGTCATAATGGGTACTTAGGGTCTTTTGATAGTTCGGAGAAGTTCCTGTATCTGCGTGGGAGGGGACGGTGGCATGAGAGAATGGAAGGCTGTAGGGATTCTTATTTTTAAATTATGTAACAGATTCTTACAGATTCCTCTTGCATTTCAGACAGTGACTAAAATAATAACAACCCTCAAAGCACCAATTTGCAAATCACAATATTCCCATGAGCTATTTTATTTAGGCTTGGGCACATCTGAACAACCATTATTGTTGTGAATACTTTTATAGAAATCCTTCCTTTTCACTCTTAACAACTCATAAAGGGAAAACATAACTTTAAGCAAATCTTATCCCGAAAGACATCGAGCCATCTAGCAACAAATACTTCTTGCTGGATCATCTGCTGCATGAGACAATCACCTGCTCTGTAGCTCTGTACGTGACCCCCAGGATTTCTCAAGAATAAAGGAGTGACAGTTCAACAAAGGGTAGCTTTTATCTTTGTTGTTTCTATCCATGGAAATTTGAGTACATTTTTTTTCAAGTGATTGACAAAATGGTGTAAATGGAAACATATTAAGTACAGGGAGGTTATAATATAATATATAGATATTCATTTAATTACAGTTTCTGTAGCACCTGGCTATACCTCTGTTGAAAGCATTTTGAAGATGAAAACAAACATCCATAAAATAGCAACTGGTCTTTTATTCGTATTACTTGGGGTATGTCCACACTGATTCCTTCTGTTTTAATGAAGTTACTCTCTCAGGATTGGAGCAGAAGTGTTGACTAAGTGTCGAACAATCAAAGCTACTGTTAATAGCGTAGTTTTACTTTCAGGACTGAAAAATTCTGTTTTGATGATTCTGAATAATCACCAGGTGATTGGTAAAGCTAAACACATTCCTGTGAATTGATTTACTCATCAGCTGGGCAGATATAGGCCACGCTGGTTGGGTAACGATGGATGTAGAACAACAGGTACCTCCTTGCCAACCTGGTATTAATGCTAATTTCGAAAAGCTCCTGTCCACAGAAAATATAAACATTGAATTCTGTGGTGGCAAGATTTCTCAAAAGTCTACTTTAGTTACTACAAATATTTATGAATGTGTACAGCCATCCTTAAACTTGTTTTAAATTATAATTCTTATAAGTTATTGTAAACATAAATCTTTGGTTCAAGCATCATGCACTTTCCAGTTCTTGTAAACTAAGCTGGAACTATTTAAAAATAAGAATTTTATGTTTGTAGCACAGGTATTTTTGTTTTCATCACAATAACCATTCCCAGCTCTTCGGGAAGAAGAGAAGTAACAATTATAAACCCACTGGGGCCCACGTGGCTAAAATATAAAGATAGAGAATGATGATCTTTTTTTTTTTTTTTTTCCTTTGTTAGTGTCAAAAATATCTTCAAATGGACTTGTTAGAGGTCAAGTTAAAAACCACTTGGCTGGTAACTTTCAT
>NW_012154507.1:4711812-4713498 GCF_000956105.1 Propithecus coquereli | reverse complement strand
CATGCTGTTTTGGTTACTATAGCCTTGTAGTAAAGCTTGAAGTCTGGTAGACTGATACCTCCCAGTTTGTTCTTTTTGCTTAAGATTGCTTTGGCTATATGAGGTCTTCTCTGGTTCCATACAAAGCATAGAATTATTTTTTCTAGATCTGTAAAGAATGATGATGGTACTTTGATAGGGATTGCATTAATTCTATAGATCACTTTGGGTAGTATGGACATTTTAACAATGTTGATTCTGCCAATCCATGAGCAAGGTAGATTTTTCCATCTGTTTACATCTTCTACAATTTCTTTTCTTAGTGTTTCATAGTTCTCTCCGTATATGTCTCTCACCTCTTTCATTAAATGTATTCCTAGACGTTTAATTTTCTTTGAGGCTATTGTAAAAGGTACTGAGTATTTATTTGATTTTTGGCTTGACTATTATTGGCGTATGTGAATGCCTCTGATTTGTGTGTATTGATTTTGTATCCTGACACTTTACTGAATTCATTTATCAATTCTAAGAGTCTCTTGTGAATCCTTGGGGTTTTCTAGATATAATATCATATCATCAGCAGAGAGTGAGAGTTTGATCTCTTCTGCCCCCATTTGGATGCCCTTAATTCCCTTGTCTTTTCTAATTGCTCTAGTAAGGACTTCCAGCACTATGTTGAATAGAAGTGGAGATAGTGGGCAATCTTGTCTGGTTCCAATTCTAAGTAGGAATTGTTTCAATTTTTCCCCATTCAGTATGATATTGGCTGTGGTTTTATCATATATAGCCTCAATAATTTTAAGGTATGTCCCATCTATGCCTATTTTGTTAAGAATTTTTATCATAAAGGTGCGCTGGACTTTGTCAAATGATTTTCTGCATCTATTGGGAGAATCATATGGTCTTTGTTCTTGCTTTTATTTATGAGGTGTATTACATTTATAGATTTGCATATGTTGAACCAGCCTTGCATCCCTGTGATAAAGCCCACCTGGTCATGGTGAATTATTTTTTTGATATGCTGTTAGATTCAATTTGCTAAAATTTTGTTGAGGATTTTTGCATCTATATTCATGAGGGATACTGGTGTATAGTTTTATTTTTTTGTTGTGTCCTTTTCTGGCTTTGGTATCAAGGTGATATTGTCTTCACAGAATGAGTTGGGGAGGATACCATCTTTCTCAATGTTGTGGAATAATTTCTGTAGTGTAGGTATGTGTTCTTTTTTGTATGTTTGGTAAAACTTGGAAGTGAACTCATCTGGTCCAGGACTTTTCCCTTTTGGAAGGTTTTTAATTGCTGGTCCAATTTCTGTGCTTGATATTGGTCTGTTCAGGGATTCTATTTCCTCCTGGGTGAACTTAGGGAGGTTGTATGTTTCCAGGAATTTGTCCATTTCCTCCACATTATGTAGTTTTTGGGTATATAGGTTTTTATAGTATTCAAAGATAATGTTTTTTATTTCTGTGGTGTCTGTTGTGACCTCTCTTTTTTCATTTCTAGTTGAGTTTATTAGAGTTCTTTCTCTTCTATTTCTTGTCAATCTAGCAAGAGGGCTGTCAATTTTGTTTATGTTTTCAAAAAAACAGTTTTTGGTTTCGTTGATCTTCTGTACAGTTCTTTTGTTCTCAATTTCATTTAGTTCTGCTCTGATCTTAGTTATTTTTTTCTTCTGCTAGGTTTAGAATTGATTTACTCTTCCTTTTC
>NW_012154507.1:4706156-4711762 GCF_000956105.1 Propithecus coquereli | reverse complement strand
GAGAATGATGATCTTTTTTTTTTTTTTTTTCCTTTGTTAGTGTCAAAAATATCTTCAAATGGACTTGTTAGAGGTCAAGTTAAAAACCACTTGGCTGGTAACTTTCATCTACACAACTGGAAATTTCATGGTTCACATCTATAACCACATATAAGTATGAATCTAGAGGTGGCCTCAAGTGGTGTTTTTGATCTAAGCACGAACCCAGCTGCAATGTGCTCTAATATTAGCAAAGAGGACCTGCTTTCCCAAAGGGAGGATGATTTAAGGCTCTATTTTTATTGTTCAGCAAATGCTGTTAGAAGTAGCAGAAGGTTACCCTTTTCCCATCACCTTAATTCCAGAGATACTCACAGACCTGACATTAGGCTGTTGGCTACTCGTCATAAGACTTCTCTGTCAAAGTGAATTCAGCTGATGAGCTCTGAACACGCTTACAGTTAGATAATAGATGAAAGCGTCTCAAGATAAACGAGGTGCTTATAGAATACTGGCCGAAGTTGTTTAAAAGAGATGGCAAAGGCCGTTAATTCTCGTCAGGCGGTTTCAAAAGGCAAGTGGGTATTTGACTTCTTACTGAAGCGCACATTATCTTACCTTTGTGCGAGAGGGGGGCCTCGCTGAAAGGGCAAGAAGGCCTTTTAAAAGTGATGCTAAATACCATGCACTCCTGAAAGGAGAAAGGGAATTTTTTCCCCGCAAATATGATAAGGACTTTTGTAGCCATCTTTCCAGGTTAACATTTTGACCAGGTTATATCACATAAAATACTCTCGTTTTGCCATGCTCTGTTCATCTTTCTCTCTACGCTGAAAGCTCGAATTATATCTGTGGAAGATACTAACACAAACATTGATCATCTTTTCTTTTCAGGAGCTGGTCATATCTAGACTCAAACTGAACCCTCTTCTGGGTGATCTATTATTTCTATCTTCACACATTAGAATGTGGCTTTAAAACATAGGTTGTTCACATTTTTTCCCACTGAAATAGCCAGTATGTCTCCATTTACAAGTAAGTTACATTTTGGGTTGGTATCTGTTAGTATGATTTATTAATAACAAAACAATTCTTTTTAATATTTAAAATTAAAAAATTGACAATTGGATTAGCATATCTTCCTTCTCTTATAAACACGAAAGTGTAAGTTTGCCCAAAGGAAGACTTTTTGTAGCTTTTCTTTTTCATTTTGATGCACAGGCTTAAAGCTTAGAAGAATGTAGTAAGAATCAAATTTGAAAGGTAATAAAGGAAATGTATTAAAACATGATTCTCCAAAAAGGAGACCAGAAACCCAGATATAAGGATTCTAGATAATTCACAATGCCTCACACAAGAGAGATTCTCCTGCATACTCATTTGCTGCATCCTATTTCACCATAATTTATCCATTCGTTCAGCAAATATTAACTGAGTGCTTTCTGTATGTAGGTATTGTGCTGCAAGCTGGGGTTACAAAGAAGAGGACTCGGGCACTAGTCTCAAAGAATTCAGTCTAGAGATGGGCATAGTTGGTCACCACTGCTCAGCAGCATGGACTAGATACTCTGGGAGGGTGAGCAAAGTCTCTAGCCAGCCCAGGATGGGGGACTCTGAGAAGGCATCCTGTATTCCTGGAGTCTAGAACAAGCACAAGGACAAGTTAACTGTGGAGCTGAGTGAGAGGGAGGATCCTTCCGGCAGGGGCTGCTAAGGAGCTAAGACCTTAAGGTGTGAGAAAAAGAGTGATCAGGGAGATGTAGCCTCAGCGTGAGGCAAGAGGTGGCAGGAGATGAAGGACCAAGTGGCCTCACACGCCTTTCTGAGGCTTAGAGTCAGATCATTACACAACTACCTGAAACCCTCAAGTGGCTTCCCATGGCACTCAAGGTGCAGAAATCTGAAAGGCCTGCACAGCTGGCTCCCTGCTACCTCTCTGATCTCTTCCTCTGCTCCAGCTGTATCTACTCTTTGTCATTCATTCGTGAAACCCTCGAGGATGTAAGCCCATTGCTCCTTCTTGCAGGGACGCTCCTCCTCTCCAGGTCGGTTTGGCTCACTGTCTCACCTGCTGCAGGGCTTTGCTCAAATGCTACCTTTCCAATTAGGTGTTCTCTGAATGCTCTGCTGGAAATGGCAATCCTCTCCCTTCTCCACCCTGCCCCAACATCTTTCCCTGTCCCCCTTTTCTCCAGTAGCACTTACTGTCATTAGGCTTTCTATGTATTTGACTTATTTGTTTATTAAATGTTAGCTCTCTGAAGGCAGATGTTTTCATCTGGTTTGTTCCTTGATGTAGCTCCAGTGCCTAGAACAGTCCTGGTACATAGTAGGCGCTCAATAGATATTTACCAAATACATCCTACTATACTTATAATTGGCACATGTGACTTAAGAATTTAACTCTGCACATAAAGCAAAGCAAAAATGAATTCCAACACTATAAAATTACATTTTGTATATTTTTTCTCATTTTGTGTATAGTCCATTTTTTATACATTTATATATTTATACATTTTTCTCCTATATAGGACTATATATATAAAAATACATATATTGTATATTGGGAGCACTCAAGGGTAATTTTGACTGTACATGATTTATGTTTTAGTTGCTTCTGGAACCTAATTATCACGTAAGATGCAATTTCCTATAATTCTGAAGATAACATGAAACTCTGAAGGAGTTTAAGCAAGAGCCTGATATAATAAAGATCACTCTGTCTGCAATAGAAGAATACATTGGAGGGGGATTGTATTAGAGGCAGGGCCATTGCATAGTGTTGCCAAATTCTCCCTGAGAGACGATGGTGTCCTACACTAAGGTAATGGTAATGGGGATGGAAAGAAGTAGGTGATTTGAGGCCAGGTGTGGTGGCTTATACCAGTAATCCTAGTACTCTGGGAGGCCGAGGCAGGAGGATTGCTTGAGGTCAGGAGTTTGAGACCAGCCTGAGCAAAGCGAGACCCCGTCTCTACTAAAAATAGAAAGAAATTAGCTGGAAAATGAAAAAAATAGAAAAACTTAGCTGGGCAGTCCCAGCTACTAGGTAGGCTGAGGCAGGAGGATTGGTTGAGCCCAGGAGTTTGAGGTTGCTGTGAATTAGGCTGATATTATGGCACTCTAGCTCGGGCAACAGAGCGAGGCTCCATTTCAGAAAAAAAAAAAAGTAGGTGATTTGAGATATATAAAAAAAATATGATTTATAGAACTTGATGTTGAACTTGTGGACTTTAACTAGAGCTTATCCATGTATCACCAAGCTAGGGAAGGGGTCCTGAAACACCATTTGCCAAATTGTGCTTATCTGTAACTAGTTTATGATTATATAAACACAGATGTTGGATAAGACTAAAACTAAATAATTCTGGATGGAGAGTGAAGGCAAGAAAACAGAGTTAAATTGATGTTGTGCTTCTAATCAGAACACAAATGTTAGAGAAAATAAAGATGCTCTAGTTAACTTAAGCCTGTAGTAAATCCTAAGTTCAAAATAGGATGTGCTTCTAAAATCTTTTTGGGTTTCTTGCTTGGAACTTAGGATATATTTCCTAAAGATATAAAGTTCTAAGATGTGGTTAGGTTTACACCAATCTATTTAAGTTAAAATGTAGCTAAAAAGCATGTTTTTGACATAAACAAATACTAGAAAGACTACTATCATAAAAACACAAATTAGCTAATACAGAAAATATGAAATGTCAACAAGATATTTAATGATACTAATTTTAACTGTTGATCCTTAAAGACTAGAAGATTTAATTATGTGAAAATAAGAATGTTAATGGAAACTTAAAGATTATGAAGTAAATTTCTTTCAAAGGATATAGCATTGGATCTTTAGAATATGTAATAAAGAATAAGATTAGGAGTTTTAGTTACGCAATGTGTGTCAACTAAGTTGCATAGCTGTCAACAAAGTTAATGTCTTCTTAGATGGCATTAGTAGATGTATTGTGCCTACTGTGGGGAAAGTGGTAATCCTACTCTATTTTGCTCTGGTCAAACTACTCTTGGAGAATTGTAATTAGTACTGGAGACAATTTCAGAACGATGTAGACAAACTAAAATGTGTTCAAAGCTGATAACCCAAGAGGCTGAGATTATTGGATAACCAGGAAGCGTTTACCTTGGATGAGAAGGGACTATAAGATATAAAGTCATCCAGTGCAAGGGGAATTAAGAAGGTTCCCTAAGTCCCCAAGACACAAAATTCGGATGAATACAAGTTATAGCAAATAAAATGGGGTAAGGGAAGAGGACAACACACATGCATCTTCTGAGAGGGAAGAAAGGTAGTGAGGGAGAAACCATGCTGAATCATACTGATTCTCATGCCAGCCAGTGGGTGGGACCATCAGCCCAGGGCAGCGTGGTAGTCTTCAGAATAAGGTGAACGGCCTCAGGGTAGTGAGGGAGCTACAAGTCTACATTAACAACATGGGATACTCATGAGCTACCTGCTTGCCAGTGTAGTCAAGCCATACATTCTTCTTCCCATAGATAGGGTTGCACCCAAACCATTTCAGAAAGTTAGGTCCATGTCACATTCTTAAGTATTGTTAGGAAACAAAATCTGAAATTTTTGTCACCTGTGTTAGCATCAGACAACTTTTGCAGTTGGAAAGTTCTCCTTTATGTCTAGTTCCATTATTTCTCTTCTCCCATTAGTAAATCTAATGGAGCCATCCTGGAACAGAATTGTATCATAGCTCGGTCCTCAGTGTGGGAGAAAAATTATTGATGATTTTCAATCAAATGGGATTATATACATGAAAGATCTTTTTTTAAAATTTCAGAATACTATGGGGTACAAACATTTTGGTTACATGTTATGACTTTGCCACACCCAAGCCATGATTTGAGGTGTACCCTTTCCCCCCTACAATGCTCACCATGTCCATTAGTTGTGAGTTTACCCACCCCCAACTCCCCAACCCCCAACCCCCAGTGAATATTACTACTGTGTGAGCACCTTAGTGTTGATCAGTTAGTGCCAATTTGATGGCGAGTACATGGTGCTTATTCTTCCATTCTTGTGATACTTCACTTCGGAGGATGGGCTCAAGCTCTATTCAGGAAAATATAAGAGGTGCTAGATCACCATCGTTTTTGGTAATTGAGTAGTATTCCATTGTATACATATACCATATTTTATTAATCCACTCATGGATTGAGGGGCACTTGGGTTGTTTCCACATCCTTGCAATAGTGAATTGTGTTGCCATAAACATTCGAGTGCAGATGTCTTTATTATAGAATATCTTTTGTTCCTTTGGGTAGATGCCTAATAGTGCTTAATGCTGGATCAAATGGTATTTTTATTTTTAGCTCTTTGAGGTCTCTCCAAATTCTTTTCCACAGAGGTTGTACTAATTTGCAGTCCCACCAGCAGTGTAAGAGTGTTCCTATCTCTCCACATCCTCACCAGTATTTGTTGTTTTGGGATTTTTTGATGAAGGCCAATCTCAGTGGGGTTAGGTGATAGCTCATTGTGGTTTTGATTTCATTTCCCTAATGATTAGAGATGTTGAGCATTTTTTTATATGTTTGCTGACCATTATCTGTCTTCTTTTGAAAAGTTTCTGTTCATGTCCTTTGCCCATTTATTGATGGGGTTGTTTGAT
>NW_012154507.1:4699882-4702586 GCF_000956105.1 Propithecus coquereli | reverse complement strand
CTTGAATGCCTCCTTCATTTCCAAGATTTCTGTTTGGTTTTTCTGTAGTATTTCAATTTCTTTAAAGAATTTTTCATTCATTTCCTGCATTGTTCTCATGGCTTCTTTATGCTGGGTTTCTATTTTCTTTTCAATTCCATTGAGTTTCCTTACAATCCATATTCAGAATTCTTCCTCTGTCAGTTTAATCATATTGTGTAAGTTGGTACCTATTGATGGAGATGTTTTCTTTTGGAGGTGATTTTCTCTCTGATCTTTCATGTTTCCTGTGTTCTTTTGCTGAATCTTTCTCATTAGGCTACTTTGTTGAGAACTGGGGTTGCTGGGTCTGGTTTATGGCCTTATCTCCAAGTCCCCAAAGGGACATTCCTTGACAGTGCTGGGGAGATGCACTCTGGTCCTGTATTGCCTTAGAGGTGTTTTAGCCTGTTGGGTTATCTCTGACCTATTGTCTTCACCTCTTGCCAAAAGAGATTAATGAGTTTGGACCCCTTGCTTAAGCTCCCAGTTGGTGAATCACTCTTGTGTATGTGACTCTGCTGCCTTACAATAGTTTGTGATGGAAGGCACTGTGTTGAGCTATGGGGTTACCCTCTCTGTTGTTGCTTGTAGTTTGTGTAGAGGAGTCGATTATCAAGGTATTCTAATGCATTTGTGTTGTGCTCTAAACCCTTGAATGGGGTATACAAGTGCCCTGATCTCTGGGAAATGTCTTGTCACTCCCAAGGGTAACTTGAGCTCTGTTGCCACTTTAGGTGGGGTAAGGGCAACAGGTACCTGCAAGCCTGAGAGCGTGTACTTCTGTGGTTGCTTGATCTGCTGCTAGGGGAGAGATGCTAATATGTTATTCAGGGCTCTTTCGCCACACTTGTGAGGCAGCTCCAGGTGGGGGGTGCAATTGCTGAGGACTCTGGACAGGATTTTCCTTCCCAGTCAACAGCCCCAAAGCTGGCAGCGGCCTGGGTGCCAAGGGAGAGCCCTAGCATTATGTTCTTATCAGATAATCAAAACCAACCAGCTGGACCGAATCAACAGTCTGCCCCCTTTTGCTTAGATCCAAGGTCCCACAGATTCACACCAGTCACACAGAGAAAGCGACTTTTCTCCTTTCTCCCCACCTCCAAGGGCGGGGTCTGCCCTGCCGGAGAGAAAGTCAAACCGCCAAGCTGGGGGAGGGGCGCTGCCTGAGGCCGCCCCGTGTCTCAGCCCAGGAAGCGGCTTCTCTTGTTACTCCCCATCTCCAAGGGTGGGCTTTACCCCAGCAGCTCGATAGACGAGCGTTGGGGCCAGGGGAGGAACGCTGCCTGAGGCCACCATGCGTCTCAGCCCAGAAAGTGGCCTCTTTCCTCACTCTGCACCTCCAGCGGCAGCACCCTTCCTGCTGGCGTGAAACGGCCAGCGGCGGGGTTGGGGGAGGAATGTTCAGAAGGCGGCTTCTCTTGTTAACTCTCCTCCTTCAAGGCCGGGGCCTGCTCTGTTGGGCAGGGTCCGTGGCACCGCCTGAGGCCGTTGCCTGAGCTTGCCCTGCTGGGCTGGGGAAGGGGTGTTGCCCAGAACCACAATGCGCCACAGCATTTCTAGGCTGTGGACTCCCCAAAATAGCAGCCGCCCTCCCACAGAGAGCCAGCCCTGGAGGCGACTGCTCAGGGGCTGCAGGTGCTGGGTTTGGCAGGCTGTCTCAACGAGCCGCTGGCTGTCCCCACTGCTTCCCTGACTCACAGTCTCATGCTAGTCCAGTAGAGGGTCCTGCACGCTCCGTGCCACCCTGTGCCAGCTGAATCTTTGGCGGTTTCCGGGGGCAGAGCCTCCCTTTCGGCGTTCACCTCCCTTGCTCTGGTCCCTGTGACCACCAGAGGCTGGGTGCCTGTCTCCAGACTCCCTCCTGTGGACTCGGCAAGTGTCCGCTCTGACCAGTCCCTCCCGCTCCCAGTGTGGACCTAGGACAGAGCACTGGAGAGTTCAAAACGTTTCCTGCTTTTGTCTCTTCTCCAGGCAGCCTGTCAGCCCGTGCTACAACTTCGCACTGACTTCAGGCGCTTCCCTGCCTGAGTGGGTGTGGAGGTCAGTGGAAGAAGAGTCGTCCCCCTGTGGGCCAGATCACACTGCCCTGGCGGGCCGAGGGGTGTGGCTGTCCCATGCTCTATTCCCTATTGTATATCTCACACTCTCTAGACTTTGTGGTTGATTCTCCAATTCAACTTTTTTTTTTTTTCCCAGCACTGCTTGTCCCGCGCTGCTTCTCTGCAGATTCATGATGCTGTTCTTGTGGGAGAGTGATCCACTCATGTGTAGCTGTCCGTGTTCTTCTCCTCCTACTCTGGGAGCAGAGAGCCAGCCATTTTTTTTCTCCACTATGGGAAAGATCTTTGAAAAATATTAAATGCTATAAAAGAAACACCTATCATTGTGATTCAGATTATATGACTATTATTGTTAATTTTTTCTTCAGAATTTGGTGTCTTATCCCATAGTCCTTTTCATCTTTCTGTATAGAATCTGTTTTCCCCCCTCAAAATTCATGACGGTATTTCAGGCTTAATAGTGTTAATTTGAACCAAAAGTGTTCATGAAACACTACATGGCCTCCTCACCATACAGCTCTGGGCTTCTGGAGCTGCTTCACATAAAGCAACCCTAACAACATACGTGGATTTCTTAGCTAGTGTTGATTATGTTCTCAGGTATATGATAGTAACACATAGTA
>NW_012154507.1:4698702-4699832 GCF_000956105.1 Propithecus coquereli | reverse complement strand
TTTTGATAACTTGTGTCCCCATTATCATTTAGTTCGAAGAATCTTTTGATTTCCCTCTGTATTTCTTCCTTGATCCAATAGTTATTCAACAATAGATTGTTTAATTTCCATGACTTTGTGAAGTGGTATTTCTGTTGATATTTAACTCTAATTTTATACCACTATGATCTGAGAAAATACATGGTATAATTTCTATTTTTTTGAATTTGTTGAGGTCTGATTTGTGACCTAGTGTGTGATCAGTTTTGGAGAAAGTTTCATGAGCTGATGAGAAGAATGTATATTTGGCTTTCTTTGGGTGGAATGTTCTGTAGATGTCTGTTAGACCCTTTTGTTCTATAGCTCTGTTTAAGTCCATTATGTCTTTCCTTATTTTCTGTTTGCAAGATCTGTCCAGTTCAGTCAGTGGGGTGTTGAAATCCCCAGCTACTGTGGCATTATTGTTTATCATGCTATTTAGATCAGACAGGGTTTGCTTTATGTATCTGGGTGCTCCTGAGTTGGGTGCATAAATATTAAGAATCATTAAGTCTTCTTGTTGGATCTTCCCTTTCACCATTATATGGTGGCTGTCTTTGTCCTTTATTACTTTTGCTATTTTAAAACTTACGTTATCTGAAATAAGTATAGCTACCCCTGCTTTCTTTTGGCTTCCATTTGCCTGGAGGATTGTTTTCCATCACTTGACCTTTAGCATGAAAGCATCTTTGAGGGTTAGATGTGTTTCCTGTAGATAGCAGATACTAGGCTTGTGGATTTTTATCCCTACAAGTCTATGTCTCTTCAGAGGACAATTCAAGCCATTCACATTTATTGAGAGGATTGATATTTGGGGTAGATTTCTGTTCATATTGTTGGGTAAATTCCTATTGTTTTGTTTTACTCCTTGAGCCATTGTGGAATCCAGGTTCTAGACTTTAACTTTGAGTGATTTTACTTTGGAGAGTATCTATTGCACTGTTCAGTGTGTAATGCAGGTCTGAGTACTTCCTGTAGGGCTGGTCTGGTCTTCTCAAATTCCATCAGTGATTGCTTGTCTGGGAAGGTCTTTATTTCTCCCTCATAGATGAAGCTTAGTTTTGCTGGGTAGAGAATTCTAGGTTGGCCATTATTCTGTTTTAGAAGATTAA
>NW_012154507.1:4681645-4684042 GCF_000956105.1 Propithecus coquereli | reverse complement strand
TGATCAGTTAATACCAATTTGATGGTGAGTCCATGTGGTGCTTGTTTTTCCATTCTTGGGATACTTCACTTAGTAGAATGAATTCCAGCTCTATCCAGGAGTATACAAGAGGTGCTATATCACCATTGTTTCTTAAATGATTGACTTTTGAATGAAAGTATTAAAATATAGTCTTATGACACCAAGAAAGAGAATCCGAATAACAGTTTATTCTAAAACTGCTGTTTCATTATCTTATTCAAGTTTTGTCAATGAAGCTCTAAGCTGTGAAACCCAAGCATCTGAAATAGCTCACTTCTTAAGTGTCCTTAGCCTTCAGTCCTGGTGTGGGAAACACAATGAACCCTTTGGCAGTTTACCCAGCAGTATGTGTAGGAGTTGCTTTTAAAAATGCAATTGATCATTTGCTCCTATAAAATTTCTTTCACATACACTTGCCTCTGCAAAAATGCATTTAACATTAAGAGTATGACTGTAATCTGGGTTTTTGGTCTTCAGCTGTTGTGAAAAAAGAAAAGTTGTGAGGAGAGAGGAAAAGAGAGTTAGGTTTGGTTATAAGTGTGTTATGTTACTGCTACTTGCTTATAAAAAGAATAGAGTTCCTTTCTTTCACTTGCAATAAATTCCAAAGAACAATAGAAAAGATAATTAATAGATTTTACTGCTCATAAAAATCAGGCACCGTCAATATGATTTAGGAGGGATTTACAGAGTGAAGCGGCCAATACTGGACGGGAGAATGAGTACTCCATTGAAATTTGCAAACGGGAGTTTATGTATTAATATTTTAAGTTGCCATAAAAATTGAGATTATGGAATCTTGCAGCTTTTCCAGTGACTAGGATGGAGGAAGCCAGGAAAAGGGATCAGTAACATTTTAAAGTGCAAGTTCTCACGAACAAAATCAGACTTTGCTGTATGATCTAAAAGTTCCGTGGCAATCAGTAATAGTCATCAATGAAATAAGGCCTTATGTTCATCTTACCTAATCAGCTTATTCATTAGTGTACTCAATGTTTATTAACCATGTGCTATGTGAAACACCACTGCTGAATACTGAGTTTCAAATATGACTAAGACATATTTGCTACTTATAAGAAACTCCTTATGTAAAATGATATGAGGATTTGTGGTTTTATATTTAGTTAGAAAATAGTTTAGCTGTTGCCACTGTTCAGTGGATTTTCCAACTTTGACAAACAATTGCAAAGTCTTAGTTTTGGGATGGTCTACTCCAGTGGGCAATAATGCATTTATTCAGAGGCCTCACACATTTTGTACTTTTTCTTGGAATCCAGGACATAGAACTCTGCCCCTGTTGAAAACACTGCTTAGCAAAGCTTGGCATTGTGAAACTTGGCTGCATCCAGCTTTATAGAGGTAATAAAATTGCCATGTAAGTTTATATTATTGCCAATAAAAATAAATCTGTGCTATCATCACCAAGCCAGCAGGCACCAAATACACAGAAGGACCCCTTTTCAATGAGTACACCCTGGGAAAGGTGAGAGGCCATAGATCCAGTTGAGAACAGGCAAGGACAAGGCAAGCTAGTAGAATAGCAGTGCCTGGTATCATCAGGTATGAGAGCTGGTCTAAATCAAAACTAAGCAATTACTATGCACACTGCTTCTTGGATGAGGTCTGATTGAAAATATTAACATATCTGCTGCAAGCATGAGCCAGCAGGAAATGAGGCTTTCAACCATGGAATCGTGAAGACAGAGGCAGACAGGCAAACCCTGAGTGTCCCCAGCACTGTTCAGAGGACTGACCCATGAACACAGATGCCTCGTCCATAGGGTGGAGCCCTAGGGTGAAGGAGGATGCCTCAGCCTGGCATGCTTGACTGACCGTGAACTGAGGGAACTGCCTGGCCCTCAGTGTCTTGGAGCTGTAGGTAGCAGCTCTTTTCTTCATAACACCATAGTTTCCCATTGGTTCCAGGCCCTCTGGCCACTAGATGACCATTTCTCAGAGCTTGATTTGTTCGCAAGCGCTGCTCCTACTTGGTTACAACTCTTACTTCAAACCCAAGTCTCAGCCTCCTCCTACTTTTCAAGTCTACTTTCTAGTGCCAGGTTTTCTTTTAAGACTGTTTTGCTCAGATTCTCTTTTGCCATGTCTTCTGGCTGTCCAAATACCTACCTGCCTGAAATCATTTTGTATATTAAGCAGGACATAAATAAAGAGGGTGCATATTGACCTCTGTCACTCACATTCCTGCCAATTTACCACCAACTTCCCGTGGTTGAAACATGCCTTCATTTCCCTTCCATGTCCCACTGGCTTTTGGCTGAGAGATGGGGGTCACATTTCATATTAATTTCATGTTATTGCCTACTCAATAAGCAAAATACTTCTTACATGTCTTTTTATCTTTATTTTTAAAAATTA
>NW_012154507.1:4679421-4681595 GCF_000956105.1 Propithecus coquereli | reverse complement strand
CCTGAGCTCAAACAATCCACCTGCCTTGGCTTCCCAGAGTGCTAGGATTACAGGCTTGAGCCACCACACCTGGCCGACTTCTTATTTTTTAAATTCAGTTTCCAGAAATCAAAGATATAATGTAAAGGAGGTTATTTTTAATTAAAATAGATGATGTATGGGTCTTTGGTTAGAAATGGGATGGCAACAGGTTGTACTGATGTTACAATTATACTTCTTTCCTATATAAGTTTTACCTTTTAAATAGTTTAATAACAGATTCATATTTTAAAGGTACAGTAAGGAAAAACACTTGGCCTTTGTTATTAAGTACATATTGAATTTATTTTCATGATCTGCATTCATTTGATGGATGGCTTACTCTCCTACCCCACAGTAAAAGTTTATTTGCCCATGCTTTAGGAGAAGGAAGCTACCTTGCGTCCTATGCACTGAAAGGATTTCTTGTTCTCTGAAAAGTCGTAGCATCTGGGCTGATTCAGCACTCTCTGGTTCCAGAAAGAAAGTAAAATTAATCTGCTGACCTCATTTAGTCAAATAATACTTTGTCTGGTTGATCTTCGGTGTTTTGAATTTGAAAATGAATTCTTGAAGTTCCAAATTTTGGCCTAACTTCTATACCACAGGCTTCTTTAGACATAGTTCCTGGAAGTGCCTGTCTTATCTTATTCCAGAGACTAGATCTTGTGCGTGTTAGAAAGGTAAGTAAAAATTAGAGGCTCGTGGAAATCCCAACCATGTCAAATTCTTCTTTATTCATTTCAACTTCCTGGACAGAAACAGTTGGAGACTAAACTTCAAGATGGTTTTTTCCTGAAGAAATGCTTTTAATTGAGTAATGCTTACCCTTCCATTCTCCTGAGTCCTGTTTGAAAACTTCTCTGCATGTAATAGTTTGAAGCAGATCATCTCTGAATATGCTGTTGGAGAATCCTGAGGGATGCCACATTTGTTTGCCAATCCTTCTTTTTTTTTTTTTTTTTTAATCTTTATGTGTTACTGGGCCTTAGGAGTGTGAAAAGAAAATAGAAGATTCAGGGATAAAATGTATTAAGAAAAAAAAAGTAGTCTACTTGTAAAGTTTTGCGAGGAAAACTAGACTTCAGACAGACTAGCTCCTCAAATAATACATGGCTATTTAGGGGATAAACCCCTCAATATTATCAAGGTCAGAGTTTGTCTACTCGGGGCGGAAAGAAAGAGAATCATTTTCTCACTTGATTGTCCTATCCGTTGCAAAAGCATCGGGGAAAAAGCTGTTTTTGTTAGGAAGACAGTAACTTATTGGAAAGGGCTCAAGGCTTCTTCTATTTTGAAGACTAGATGTATGCATAGTGTCCTTGTTTTTTGCCTTTGTTTTTCTGTTTCTCCTTTTTTTTAAATCTCATGTGCAAAGTGCCTTTTCTGTCTCTCTCTCTCTCTCTCTCTCTCTGACTATGGGACGTGATGTTATGTGCACACTTACTCAAAATGGTGACAAGTTTTCTCTCTCAATGGAAAACTTAGCCTTTGAGCAAAGCCCAATTCCTTTGAGTTACTTAGCTCTTCCATTTGTATTAGAAACAGCTGTTTATTGGGACATGACTTATCACTCTGTGGTAACTAACCACTTCTATTCACTGGCATAAGTTTTCTTTCCTCTTTATTGTGATTCTTCAGATGAGCAGTAGCATCCCTGCTGGCTTCGTTTATGTCCACTATGCTAGAGAGCTGAATCAATTTGGTTCAGCACTTGATTACATGCTATCTAAAACTGATAAATTTTTAAATAGTATTTTAAAACTGGTTTGTGACAGAAGCGTCTTTCTTCAGCAAGATAGGTATCTTTCATATACAAGTAAATAATACTATTCATTTTCACGGAGTGAAATTGATCAAATGAAGAGGTGAGGTGTGAATGGTTGGCTGGCATTGGACTGGTTACTGTTAATTTTGCCACTGGTCAACCTGAAAAGCCAGTAGTTAGAAAAGGACTTTCAGTGAAAGTCCCCTGAGAATTTGCCACCCTTGTCTCAAACACAAAGGAGACACTATGGTAGTTTCTTTACTGCTGGTGAATTGCTTCAGGAGGCCTGAAGTTTAAAAATTATAAAGACTGTAAATTCTGGCCCATGATGGAAAAAGTACTGCTAATATGACTAACAGTATGAATCTGTTGGTTGGTACGAAGGATT
>NW_012154507.1:4670814-4676671 GCF_000956105.1 Propithecus coquereli | reverse complement strand
TATATAGTATATAAAATATAAAATGAAAGTTCTCCCCCTTTATAATGTTTTTCATATTCCCTAGAGGTATTTGCAGTTAACTGCTTAGTGTTATTGGACTTCTTCACAGCCCTACAGATGACATATTTTACATACATACGTAACTGAGCAGGTTTTCCTAATAAGCTCCCACCTGTTATCAATGAGTAAAAAACCCCCCCGAACTGAAAACACTCTGGGTTAACACAAGTCCATAAAAATAACTTTAACTAACAGTTCCCATTTTTTAAAAAATGTGACCCACAGTAAGAAACAGATCTTGTATCATAACCCAGTACACAGATGCCTGTACATATATATATATGTATAAAAAATGGAAATGATGTGTTTATGAAACACAATACTTACCCTTACTGTATTCAATTCACTCTAATGCTTTCTTCTGTTCTATTCTTTTAAATTAAAAAAAAAAAAGTTAGTGGTAACCTCCTGGATTGACTTTATAACTGACTAGTGAATTGTGACGCACAGTTGAAAAAATACTGATTTACACAGTCCACCTTGGGGCTTGTGTTTCTGGGTATTTCCTCAGTTTTCTCTCGCTAAGTAACCCCTCTCCCCACTCCCGCCTTTTTTCCGATGCTGAGGTCTGAGCGTGTGGGAGTGGCTCCCAGGACTTGAGAGCGGTGGAATGTAGGAGTCCCGTTGCACTTCTCTGAACATCCTGGCACGTACAATTTTTGTGTACTGTACTTGCGTGAGTATTTCTATGGGCTGTGTATCACTAAAGGTGTAAATGCTGGACCAAAAGGTAGGTGCCTTAGAAATTTTGATTTCCATTGTCAGATTGCCTTCCTAGCAATCACTGGTACATGTTTTAGAAAACATAAATGCATGTGGGGATGGGAGATACCCAGGTGACAGTAACAGAGCATTAAGGCACTACTTACCATTGCCCTTGGTGTCTAAGCAAACCACGGGTATTCGTGAGTGTCTAATATACACATTGCTATGAAGTAAACACAAAAGAAGGAGATGTGCCCCTACTGCTATAGGAGGTTGCACTCTGACAATGTTCTGTGTCTGTGGACAAGGCCCTCGTTTCTCAGTCTGGCATTAATGGCTCTTCCCCAACAAGGATTCTACCTTTTTGGCTTTATCTTCCTTCCACATTTCTGCAGCTTCCCGCACCAATCATCCTATATCACCAAATGCCTGTGTTCTTTGTTTTATGGTTTTCCCAGCCTAGCATGCCCTTTTCATCCTTCTCTGCCTGTTTACATTTTAAATCCTTCTCGTCCTCTAAGGGCCAGTTCAAATCCACCTCTCCAGAGGCCTTTGGAACGCCGTTTTAGGCATGGAGGAGCAACAGCACTTAGGTAATATTCCTTGGTATTATAACTGGGTGTTTGCTTTCCCTGAGACAACTAACTTTGTACCCTTCCTCTGGTCTGTAAGTCTCTGTGTGCGAGGGCTGCTCATTTCTCCTCCTTTATCTCATGCTGCCCCCTTTTTTCCCATTCTACCCACACCCGTGAGCTCTCGTAATGCTTCCCAAACATGCCAGTCTCACTACCATTGTAGGGAATGCTCTTCTTCAGATCTCTGCGTGACTAGCTTTCTATTATCATTTAAGCCTCCCCTCACTTTTTTAATCGAGCCCTTTCTTGGCTGACTACTTAATCTACAGTAGCTGCCCAGTCACTCTGTAGTACATAAGCCCATTGTATTTTTATAGCACCTATTTCTACTTAATTTTCCTATTTGTTCTTTGTTTAATTAGCTCCACTATAATTTAAGCTCCATGGGAGCCAAAATAGTTTTTGTCTTAATCAGAGATGAGTCCTCATTATTCAGAACAGTGCCTGGAACATAGTAGGTGCTCATTAAATGGTTATTGAGTGAATAAAATGAATGAAGCACATATTCCTTAATGGAAGAATCTGTGCTGATCTCTGAATCTCTACAATTCTGAACACAGTAGCTTGAACATGATTGGAGCTCAATTTATATTACAAACTGAATTAATACACTTTATAAGATAGTAAAGAAAAGAAAAATAAGCAGTGGTCATCTCAGAATCCTTCATAAAATGCATGGCTATTTTATGTAATGTAAATACATATAGAATTACTATTTTCACAAACAAGAAACCAAACATTAATTTAACATCTATTAAATGCAAGACATTTTAAATTAAATTATCAAATTTAATTTTCTAAGCAATTCTATGTATTATTATTTTCTTTGACATATTCAGTAACAGAGATTCAAAGAAGCTAAATAACTTGTCCATGGTGAGACAGTTTGTAAAAGCAGGAACTGGAATATGGTCTAATTGCTCAGCCCATGCTATTTCAATATACACATATAAATAATACTAGAAAAGTCTTTGGAAATTAAAAAAATGTACTGCTGAAAATACTGCCTTAGTTTGAGCTGATTGGTACACCTTTTACAATTTTTCTTTTTTTATTTTTTTTTGAGACAGAATCTTGCTCTGTTGCCTGGGCTAGAGTGCCGTGGCATCAGGCTAGTTCACGGCAACCTCAAACTCCTGGGCTCAAGCCATCCTTCTGCCTCAGCCTCCCGAGTAGCTGGGACTACAGGCATGCGCCACCATGCCCGGCTAATTTTATATATATATACTTTTAGTTGTCCAGCTAATTTCTTTCTATTTTTAGTAGAGACGGGGTCTTACTCTTGCTCAGGCTGGTCTTAAACTCCTGACCTTGAGTGAACCTCTCACCTCGGCCTCCCAGAGTGCTGGGATTACAGGCATGAGCCACCACGCCCGGCCACAATTCTTCTATTAAATATTTTTTTCTCTTCAGAGTAGAATGGACTTTTCCTTCTCTTACTTATTTATTGATTTCAATAACCACAGAAAAGTAGTAGCCATCCGCTCCTTACATATCAGCACTCTTACTCTTGAGCAAATCTGGATGGACAGCCCTCTTGTGTGTTCCACTGATGTGTCCATTCTTAGAACAGAATTTTATGACCTCATTTCTCTCAAAATGACTTTAATGTGGTTTTAACGTAAGTACTCATTTTCTTTTTTAATGGTAGTGTGAGATAATATTTTTAAGGGACAAATGAGAGTGTGGCAGAATGTTTACTTTTGTTGCGTGTCACATGTTCAGCATCTAATTTGTTCATTTTGGGTCCTTGTTAAAGGACTGCCACTCAGGCAGGAAGCTCAGGACCCTGCAACCAATACAGGTCATGGCCCTTGGTGCTATAGCTTAAGCTCTTGGGGTTTGGTCCTGGGTTGTGTGTAGCAAAGGTCCCAGTCCAGTTAGCAGACATGCAATTTTGGGTTTCATAACTTTATAAAATTTTTTGAACTATCCTTTAAAAGTCAAGAGATTTCACACACACATACACACACACTCCTACCTGGTTTCTCTTGAAAATTAAAATATGCAGCAACATTAACTCATATTCTATGTGGATATAATTAGCAAGAGCTGAGCCATAGCCTCCCCCTTTAGATGAAGCTTCCCCTCTCTCCTGTTTGCCACAGTGGGGGCTCCTCATTGTCTTTTTCATGTCCAGCCCCTCTAGGTTTGAGGTTGATACTCCTGAGAGTCACTGGGATTTGTTTATATATTTTTCCAATTTTTAAATTTTTAATAAATTAAGGTGTACAAGTTGAATTCTGTTGCACATATGTATTGTATAATAGTGAAGTCTGGGCTTTTGTATCCATTGCTCAAGTAGTGCGCATTATACTCCATAAACAATTTTTCATCCTTCCCCACAACCCTACCCCCTTGTGAGTCTCCAATGCCCATTATACCATTCTCTTGTCCTTGCATAGCCAAAGTTTATCTCCCACTTGTAAGTGAGAACATGTGGCATTTATGTATTTGTTCCTGAGATAATTCACTTAGAATAATAGCCTTCAGTTTCATCCAAGTTGCTGCAAAAGGCATTATTTCATTCTTTCTTATGGCTGAGTAGCTCTCTCTCGCTCTCTCTATATATACACACCAAAGTTGATAGGCACTTAGGTTGATTCCATATCTTTGTGATTGTCAATTGTGCTGCAATAAACATAGAAGTGCAGGTGTATTTTTGATGTCTTTTCCTTTGGGTAGATAACCAGTAGTGGGATTAATTTCTTTTCCTTTGGGTAGATAACCAGTAGTGGGATTAATTTCTTTTCCTTTGGGTAGATAACCAGTAGTGGGATTGCAGGATCAAATGGTAGATCTACTTTTAGTTCTTTGAGAAATCTCCATATTGTTTTCCATAGAGGTCGTACTAATCTACATTCTCACCAACAGTGTATAAGCATTCCCTTTACACTACATCCATGCCATCATCTATTGTTTTTTGACTTTTTAAATAATGGCCATTCTAATTGGAGTAAGATGGTATCTCATTGTAGTTTTAATTTGCATTTCTCTGGTTATTAGTGATGTTGAGCATTTTTTCATATGTTTCTTGGCTATCTGTATATCTTCTTTTGAAAAATGCCTATTCATATCATTTTCTCACTTTTTAATGGGATTGCTTGTGTTTTTCTTGCTGAGTTGTTTGAGTTCCTTGTAGATTCTAGATATTATTCCCTTGTCGGATATATAGTTTGTGAATATTTTCTCCTGTTCTATATGTTGTCTGTTTGTTGATTATTTCTTTTGCTGTGCATAAACTTTTTAGTTTAATTTTCATTTGTCTATTTTTGTTTTTGTTGCATTTGCTTTTGGACTATTAGTCATAAATTCTTTGCCCAGGCCAATGTCCAGAAGAGTTTTTCCTAGATTCTCTTCTAGGATTTTTATGGTTTCAGATCTTACATTTAAGTCTTTAATCCATCTTGAGTTAATTTTTATATATGGTGAGAGATAGGAATCCAGTTTCATTATCTTGCATATGGCTATCCAATTTTCCCAGGATCATTTATGGAATATGCTGTTCTTTCCCCAGTGCATGTTTTTGTATGCTTTGTCAAAGATCAACTGGTTGTAGGTATATGGTTTTATTTTTGAGTTCTCTATTCCATTCTATTGATCTACATGTCTACTTTTATGTCAGTACTATGTTACCTTGGTTGCTATAGCCTTGTAGTGTAATTAGAAGTCAGGTAGTGTGATACCTCCAGTTTTGTTCTTTTTGTTTAGGATTGCTTTGGCTGTTCAGGTTCTTTCTTGGTTCCATATAAATTTTAGAATTATTTTTTCTAATTCTGTGAAAAATGATATTTTTATTTTGATAGGAATTTCATTGAATCTGTAGATAGCTTTGGGCAGCATGGTCATTATAACAATATTGATTCTTCCAATCCACGAGCATGGATGTTTTTTCATTTGTTAGCGTTGTCTATGATTTCTTTAATAAGGGATTTGTAGTTCTCCTTATAGAGATCTTTCATCTCCTTGGTTAAATATATTCCTAGGTATTTTATTTTTCTTGCAGCTATTGTAAATATAATTCAGTTGTTGATTTGGTGCTCAGCTTGGTCATTATTGATGTATAGAAATGTGATTGATTTTTGTATGTTGATTTTATGATCTGAGACTTCACTGAATTCATTTATCAAATCTAGGAGTCTTTTGGAGGAGTCCTTAGGGTTTTCTAGGTATAAGATCATATCATTGGAAAACAGAGATAATTTGACTTCTGCTTTTCTAATTTGGATGCCCTTTATTTCTTTCTCTTGCCTGATTGCTCTGTCTAGGAATTCTAGTACTATGTTTAATAGAAGTGGTAAAAGTGGGCATCCTTGTCTAGTTTCAGTTCTTAGCGGGAAGCTTTCAACTTTTCTTCATTCGGTATGATGTTGGTTGTGGGTTTATCATATGTGGATTTTATTATTTTGAGGTATATTCTTTCTGTGTTAGTTTTTTAGGGTTTTTATCATGAAGGG
>NW_012154507.1:4667031-4667516 GCF_000956105.1 Propithecus coquereli | reverse complement strand
TGGCATCAGCCTAGCTCACAGCAACCTCACACTCCTGGGCTCAAGCAATCCTTCTGCCTCAGCCTCCTGATATTAATTTTTTATGTTAAAGAAATTTTATACATTCTTATATGATATAGTCCTGTTATAAATTCTAACTGCCTATAAATTATACATTTATATTTTAGCTTTGCCATGAGCAGTAATATGTACTGAAGTAATATGTTTGAAATTCAAACAATTTTAATAATTCTATAGTTCATCTTTTCCATTTAGATTAGCCTGCCCCAATTATTCCAATTTGGTGAGGTTTTATAATATATTTTCTAATCAATCAATTAAGCAATAATATTTGAAGAGGATTTCATGCAGACACAAAGAACACAAATCTTCCTTCAAAGAGGATGAAGCAAAAAAAGTAGAAAAAGATATAAAGGTGTGTCCAGTAATAAATTAATAAAAATGTGCTATTTTCCTGGACTTTTTGATGCTTGTGGAATGTCACC
>NW_012154507.1:4664914-4666981 GCF_000956105.1 Propithecus coquereli | reverse complement strand
TTTTCATCTGCTAACTTTGGGTTTGGTTTGTCCTTGTTCTGCTAGTTCCTTTAGGTGGGATGTTAGGTTGTTAATTTTTGATATTTCTACTTTTTTGATGTAGGCATTTAATGCTAGAAACTTCCCTTTTAGCACTGCTTTTTCTGTATCCCACAGGTTTTGGTATGTCATGTTTTCATTTTCATTCATTTCAAAAAAAATTTCTATTTCTGTCTTTTTTTCTTCATTGACCTAGTGATAATTTAGGAACATTTTGCTTAATTTCTATGTGTTTTCATAGTTTCTGAAGTTCCTGTTTGTATTGATTTCTAGCTTTATTCCACTATGGTCTGAGAAGATACTTGACATGATTTTGATTTTTAAAATTTGTTAAGACTTATTTTGTGGCCTAACATGTGTTCTAATCTTGGAGAATGTTCCATATGCTAATGGAAAGAATGTATATTCTGTGTTATTGGGTGGAATGTTCTATAAATATTAAGTCCATTTGGTCTAAAGTCCAATTCGAATCCAGTATTTCTTTGTTGATTTTCTGTCTTGATCTGTCTAGTGCTGTGAGTGGGACATTGATGTCCCCCACTATCATTGTGCTGTTGTCTATCTCTTTCTTTAGATATGGTAATATTTCTTTTGTAAATCTGGGTGCTCTAATGTTGGGTGCATATATATTGAGGATTGTCATTTCCTCTTGCTGAATTGATCCCTTTGTCATTATATAATGACATTTTTCATCTTTTTTTACTGTTTTTGATTTGAAGTCTATTTTATTGATACAAGGATAACTAGTTCTGTTTGCTTTTGGTTTCTGTTTGTGTAGAATATCTTTTTCCATCCCTTTACTTTCAATCTATGTATCTTTATGGGTAAGGTGAGTTTCTTGCAAGCAGCATATAGTTGGATCATGATTTTCCATTCATTCTGCCAATCTATATCTTTTAAGTGGAACATTTAATCCATTTGTGTTCAAGGTTAATATTGATATGTCAAGCTTTGTTATTGTCATATTGTTAATTGTTTTCTAGTTGTTCTCTAAATTCTTTGTTTCTTTCTTTTTCTCTTTTTGTCTTTGTGGTTTGCTGAACTTCTATTGTATTGCCATTTAATTCCTTTCTCTTCCTTCTCCCTGGGATTTATTGACCAGCTTTCCTGATCACCTTTCCTGAATCAATGGCACTCTAAATAGTATGACAAAATGAATTTATTTTACTGCTGCTCTACTATTCCTGCTTTGTCTGGACAGACTCATTCATTATTCTACTGCCTTGTTCTTAATCCAGTACTCATGTTTGAGTCACTTGGTAGCTTTTTATGATGTTGGGACCCAAAATTAGGGATTTGAGTAATTAATTGAAATAAAATAATGAAAAATTCTAGTGTGTAAGCAAATGAAACAAAAAAGGTACAAATATCACCGTAAATAGCCAGATTAAAGAAAGGACAGATGAACTCTAAGAGATAAGATGAAACTCTATATCCCTCTGTCCTGTAACAGCCTTCAAAACTGCATCAAGTTTCCCCAGCTTTCTTAAAACTTTGTGGATTATCTTTGATTAATATTAGAATGACGAACAGCTGATGGTGCTGAAGAAATTTGGTTGCCTTTCACTGGGCATGTATTTCTTTTTACACAATGTACACATACGTAAATCTCACACTAGAAGAAAGTTTGCAGAGGGATTCACATTAGTTTTCCTGTAAATCACCAGCTCTTCAAATAAATCAAATTATATTTAGGTTACAGATTTTATTTATGAATTTTTGGCTATCTTTTTCTACTACCTGCATTCGAGACTCCTTGAAATTCTATGTTTGAAAATTGATGTTAATTTTCATGGTTGATATATACTTTTACAGATAAAAGTGTGACTTCAGAATAATTACTTTCCTTTTAGATTACTATGTGAAGGCAAAAGTATATTAAATCAATTAGTATATGCTAATAAATGGCTTACCATTAAGTCATATATTGTTGAAATCACACATTAAATAAGTTTTATTTCTAAATGTAATCTCTAGAAAATGTAACTAACCCATTCAAATATGTAATAAACTTCTACTAATTGAAAA
>NW_012154507.1:4661292-4663444 GCF_000956105.1 Propithecus coquereli | reverse complement strand
CTTTGTTGGTGTTTTATATGGGAATAGTTTTATAATGTCTTTCTAGAGAGAGAATATAAAGATAATTATCTTGCCTCTAGTATGATTAATTAAAATACATTTTCGTAATGCCATGTAAATTTTTAGAATTGCTGTCAAATTTGGGAAAACTTCTATGAATTCTTCTCATATATGAGTTGTGAGATTTGGAACAATTTTCCATAGATCAACTTTTGGCTCCATACATTTCACATCTTGCTTTTCCTCCATTCCCACATACTTTTGTGCTGAGTGCCGTAAGACACATGTCATAGAGGGGAAGATGGAGTGGGAGATTAAGACATGATTACAGTTAAAATATCTTACTTGTGCTAATTCTACAAAGACTTATGACCACATAGTTACATTGGCAGGGTCCTCCCAGGTTTTTAGAAGAGATTTGTATAAGTGAGGGCCTGGAAAGCTTAAATTTTAGTCTCTTTTTTGTAAAATCCATATCTAACCATGGGATTAAAATATCAAATAATCTCAAAATTCCAGACTGATGAATAGACAGATGAAATGTAATTTAATAAAGGTAAAACCAAATATGGTTGAAGTATGAATTTCACAAGCACAGGTTATAGGGCACGTGATAATGCAGCAGTGGTTTTAGATGACTTCCATTTCGTTATGAATCAGCAGTATGATGCAAATGTGGAAATGGCTAGCACAGTAATGGGCCACATTAATAGAAATGGTTTCCAGATCATGGGACCTCATAATCCTACAAAAAGCTGCCTTGGTTACATCATAGCTACAACACTACATCCAATTCTGATGCCATAATTTAGGAGGCATAGTGATTGATTATTTTGTATCCAGAATAGGCCATTTAAACTCATGAAAATATATTAAATACCAATTCTCCTCAAACACTTTAAAAAAATTGAAGAGTGGGGAACATTTCCAAGCTCATTTTATGAGTCCAGCATTACCCTGATACCAAAGCCAGTCAAGAAGATTATTAAAAAAAGAAAGACCATAGGCCGATATCCCTGATGAATATAGATAAAAAATCCTTAATAAAACACTCAGAGTCTGATTAAAAGCCTGCAGAAATGAAGCATGACTACCCAAGCTCTCTGTGACCATTCAATCTCCTGGTTATTGTTGGTGGTGATGGTATTATTATTTTACTAGTCAGTGAAAATTGTCTGGAAAAGTGGGAATACAGAAAATCGAATTCTGTAACTTTCTCCCTGTTGATGAATTTCTTACAGAAAATACTGCTAATTATAAGCAATCAAGTGAATTACTGTGATCTATCAACAGTGAAAGATATGTGAGTAATAATGAGAACACTGGGGTTTATAGTTTCTTGGTTAACTGAAGTCTTTAGTGAGCTCTCCAAGGGCAATCTCCTTTTTGATAGAGACCAAATCCTTTTCCATTCTTTAAACACAATTGAATCTTTAAACTATTATTGGCAAGTTAAGAGATTTTTGAGGGCTTCTCAAAAAAATGTTACATGCTGTTAATTGAACTGTCCTCTGTTTACACTTTAAGTAGAATAAATAGACTTATGTTTCTGGGATTTGAGCTTGGAATTTTTTGGACTTTGTGTAAAATGTTAAAGCAGCTACTCAGATCTTAGAGCCATTCGCTTTGCAATCTGCGATAAAATTGGAAGCTCAGCTTCTAACATGCCTTGGCATGTCTCTCTTCTCTACAATTAACACATTCAGTTTAACACCAGTTAATCAAATGTCATATTACTTTTTATGCCATTAACTTTGTTTTGCTACGTGCTGTGATCATGTGTGTTTAACATTAAATTTCAATTAAAGTGTTATTTTTGAAAGATTTTTTTCCTTTTCTTTCCCTATTTCTTAAGTGAAACCATGACTTTGTGGCAAAACTACTATGACAAACCTGTGATTTTCATTAAAAATTTTAGTGACAAACATTCTTTTCTAATTATAAGTATAGAGCGGGTGGGTCCAAGAATCTGTGTACCAATTCAAAATGTCAGCTACACCCTTGTTTTTATCTGTTTGCTCAAGCCAGTTGGACTCTTTGAGATCTTGAAAGAAACACATTTTCTTTTCATTAGTAACAGTGTATCAGATTTGTTAAGTGCAGTCAATCAGGCAAATGTATCTAACCCAGACCCCAATTTCAGAGCATCAAT
>NW_012154507.1:4654121-4660597 GCF_000956105.1 Propithecus coquereli | reverse complement strand
AGTGCACGAGGGTTTTAATTTCTTCACATCCTCTTCAACACCTGCTATTTTCTGTTTTTTTTTTCATGATAGACATCCTAACGAGTGTATACTAGGGCTTTTATTAATAAAATAAATTATTGGTCTGCTGTTGTAACTTTTATTAAATATTTTCACTGGATATGTGCAAAAACATGGAATTTCTTAATTATGTGTTCCTGTTTCAAACACACATCTTAAGTATAATAGAATAGTAGACACATTGAATAAAAATATCTAACAAGTGGAGGAAAAGAATAAGAAAAGATGGACGGTGGAAAACCTCCAAAATGAACTAGAACTTTTCCAAAGTGGTATTTGAAATGTATCAGTTAATTATTGGGGTGTTTGGATGCTTTTTAAACCACCTAAAACATGTTATGATGATGAAACTTTATAAATTATCTAATAAAAAGGTGACAAAAGGCTTAACAACACGCTTTTTTATGTTCATATGTATACAGCAATATCTGTTTTTTATGTGCTATAATTATTAATAAAACTCCAAAGCCTCGGTTTTGCAAATACATTCAGTATATGACAACACATTCCTATGTTTATACTCTTTTTTCCCTTAGGCTTTTCACTGTTTTCAAGGTTCATTATCCTGACCTGAACTCCCCAGTTTTGCCCCGGTAGAAAGTGGATTACTTCATTAGCAAGCCAAAAGTGCCAGGTGAAAATCTATCTAACATCTACCTCTCTGGAACAAATATGCCCAGGTTACTGGTAATATACACATGTGGTATCGTTTTTCCCTTATTTGGAACATACAGAACTAAATTAATAACAGTTCTTACAAGACCCTGGGGGTTTGTGTAAAAGAATTTTGATCTCCTTAGGAAGGGCTCACCAGTACTCTCGGGAGAGATGCACTTGACTTTTGACCTCTTTTCAAAGGCACCTGTGTGAGCTTTTAAAATCCACTACCACCAATTATCCACTTTCAACATGAAGTGTTTAAACCTAGGACCACATTAACTGAGCTTAGCACATAGCCATGTCATTGTCCACTTCCTGATGTGAGGAGATGTCTTGACATAGTTAAAAGGGAGTTTAGGGATGGGGCATGAGATTAATCAGGTCCTCCTACTGACAGCTTCAAACAAAGAAGCCTTTTAGCCACCTGGTTTGTGTCTCTCACACCTGCATTCAGACTGCTGGGACAAAGCTTTGTACCACTGCCTTGATCCCATTCTTTCCAGGTACTTATTTTTAGCTACACTGCATCACTTAATGACTCTTTAGAAAAGGCAGCATAGAAGATGCAAATAAACAGCTTCCTCTCTCGGGGAATCTCAGGGAGAGCAGTGCTGCTAGAATCGTGGCCCTTTAGAAAATCAGTTCATAATGGAGTTATGAAATCCTGTGTGTACTTCTTCAAGAGTTTTGGAAAGGAGGCTCCAGCTCATGGTGTATTTGAGTTATATCCATAATTCTTTCTTCTGTTATCTTTTTCTTGGAAATTTAAACCAGGGTGAATATACAAGCATACATCCCTGCTTGCTTCCCATTGTGGTTAGTTGGTTTCTTTGGCAGTAAATGTGGCTTTGATTTTAGTCACTGAGCTTATTCAATTTAATATTTTTATTTTTTACTTATGGCACAAAAGACTTCCACATTGTAGTCCTAAGTTATTCCAGCATTCAGGAGGCCAGAGCATTCTGTGAACGTGAGATTCCAGTTGTCTAGCAGCACGGCCCTTCAGCCTTACATGCTGTAGAGTTTCAACAACAGCCAGCGCCTGCATTGTTCCCTGTAACCAAGTAATGCAGAAATATTCGAGGCCTAGTCAAGTTCGTATTCTATGCCTGGTTTAAATCACTGATGTTGTAAGATCTGGCCGTGGACTAAAAAAAATTCCAAATGTTTTCTGGTTCTAGTTTTTGATATATTTTTTTTGTATGAAAAGTAAAACCATACAGAATCTCTTGATTGCACAATGAAGCACAGTTCCAGGGCCATGCTAATAATTTATCCCAATTTGCAGAGTTATGCAATGGCTATTTCAAATATTCTCATCCATGCCATTTGATCACAAGGTTCAAGAGTCATTTTGCTGAATAAAGAGTGGTGCATGCTCTCTGGTATGTGGTTGGCAGGTAAAGCAACCTGCTGCTCTCCTATGGAGAACTGTATTCCTTTAAATTTCTGCTTCCAATTTTAACTACTATGTTTCCCTAATAGCTACCTGGTGCTATATCAGTGGTAACTGTGGTATTAATAACAGTGACAATAGCAATAGCAACAATAACAACAAAGACTATGTGTCAACGTATACCATGTGTCAGGTACTATACTAAGAGTTTTATCTATTTTAGCTCATGTACTTCTCCAAGAAATGAGAAAAAAAGTTCCTATGAGTGACATACAATACCCAGTTTAATGATAAGGAAACCGAGGCTCATAGAAGAAACTTTTTAAATGGGAGAGCCAGAATTTCAACACTGGCACTCTGATTCTAGAACCCATGATCTCAATATAAGTACTATAAAAACCAAAAATACCACATCTGTACTAATTTTTGAAAATGAGAACAAGCTTATCTACATTTTACATTTAAGAAATTACCGGAACCATAGGGAAATAGCTAGAGGTATGTGTACAAGAGTATTTGAGGGATCATTACCTTCTATTCTTGATTTTAAGGAGATTATATGACGTGAGGAAAAAGGGATGTGATATCCCTCTCCCACCCTACATATATTCTTGATGGAAATGAAAAGTTCCTTTCTCGTACAGTGTACTTGACTTAATAGAAGTGAAATGTTTAATTCCTTTCCATTAATTTGGAAACACATTGTTTTTTGTAACCTTTTGTGGGAGCATAGGTGAAATTACCAAAAAATGTTGCCAGAGTGATATTTGCAGATTGATGATCATCAGTCGGTGATCTATCTTATCTTCGCAGATGCTAATAACCTCAGTAATTGTGAGGAGTCTCTCTGCATTGTATGTGGAAGTCTGCTGAGAAAGAAATAGGTTTGCTGCATGTCTGTGAATGTCAATCTGTTTTCAATCTTCAGGGCTGGGCTCCGCTTTTTCTACTTCTGCTTGATGAAAAAAACAGCGGGAAAGGAACGCTCAGTAACAAACAGGTGTCTGCCACCCCCCAAACCCTGTGAGTCATTTAGCAGATTTGCCTGTGACGTACTCTTTGTGGCAGAATTTTGATACAAACACACATGGGCATCAAATGGATATCATAGAAATTCCCGAGAGGGGACAGACACCGCTTCAGAATCAAAGAGAACCAAAATAATGCTGAAGGAAGCCAGTGGAACAGGGGACAATCACCACAGTCAGTATCGTGCGGGTTGAAATCGCCATCTAATGTGTTCTCTCAACTCCTCCTTGGCCGGCCACACCCACCTCCATCAGTAAATTAATATGGCACCAGGAAAGGATTTTAGAAACCAGAGCTGGAAAGACCTCTCTGCAGGTCAAGTCCTCCATCCTTTGTCAAATCTGATCAGCCTCCCCTCCCCCTCTGCCCTTTACAGTTGGTCCTCAACTTGAAGTGTCTCAAAGCCTAAATTTTCCTTTCTTATCTTTATTCCATTACTTCTAGTTACAACCCCTTTTGTCATGCCAGCTAATTCCCCTCTGCCTTTTGCAGGCAATTACATCATCTTTAGTCCTTCCTTGGATTTCATTCTTTTATTTTCCTCCTCATAAGTCAACCCCTCTGGCCACTCAGTGATTGCTTTTGAACTCTACACACTGTGCATCTCTCCATTCTTAGGCCCCCAAGGCCTGAATGGACCCTCCTGAGTGTGGTCTCACCCTGGACTGGGTAAGGAAGCCAGTATTACCTCTGTTTCTTAATACGGGCTACTTTTGCCAGAACCTTCCAAGAGCGTTATGTGAGTTTACTTTGGTTATGAGATTGCCATAGAGAAAATTCTTATTTAATTATTTGTAAATTTTCATCTGTGCTTGGGAGCACACTACTCTCTAAATCAGCTCTGTCCAATAGAAATTTTTTTTTAATTTCAAAATATTAAGGGGGTACAAAAATTTTTGTCACATGGATATACTCTATAATGCTGAAGTGAGGGCTTTCAGTGTGCCTGCCACCAGGACAGTGTTCATTGTTCCCAGTAAGTAAGACTTTATCTCTCATCCCCCTGCAACCACCCCCTGTTTTTAGTTTCCAATGTGCTTTACATCTTTTTGTGTCCATGTGCACCCATCATTTAGCTCCCACTTATTAGTGAAAACATGCGGTATTTGTTTTTCTATTCCTGAGATACTTCACTTAGGATGATGGTCTCCACGGTTCCATCCAAGTTGCTGTGAATGACACTATTTCATTCCTTTCTGTGGCTGAGTAGTACTCCATGGTATACGTATATCACATTTTCTTTATCCACGCATGTATTGATGGGCATTTAGGTTGATACCATATCTTTGCAATTGTGAATTGTGCTGGGGTAAACATTCGACTGCAGGTGTCTTTTTGATAAAATGATTTCTTTTCCTTTGGGTGGATACCCAGTAGTGGTATTGCTGGATCTAATGGTAGATCTACTTTTATTTCTTTAAGGAATCTCCAAACTGTTTTCCATAGAGGTTGTACTAATTTACAGTCCCACCAACAGTGTATAAGTGTACCTTTTTTTTGCATCCACATCAGCATGTTGTTTTTTGACTTTTTAGTAATGACCATTCTGACAGGGGTAAGGTGGTATTTCATTGTGGCTTTAATTTGCATTTCCCTGATGATTAGTGATATTGAACATTTTTTCATATGTCTGTTGGTCATTTGTCTATCTTCTTTTGAAAAACTTCTATACATCTCCTTTGCCCATTTTTTGTGGGGTTTTTGTTTGTTTCTTGCTGTTTTGTTTGAGTTCTTTGTAGATTCTGGAAATTAGTCCTTTGTCAGATGTATGGTTTATGAATATTCTCTTCTATTCTGTAGGTCGCCTGTTTACTCTGTTAATTATTTCCTTTGCTGTGCAGAAGCTTTTTCATTTGATCAAATCCCATTTCTTTATTTTTGTTCCTGCTGTATTTGCCTTTGAGGTGTTTGTTATAAATTCTTTGCCTAGGCCTAGAAGAGTTTTTCCTATGTTTTATTCTAGAATTTTAATGGTTTCATACCTTACATTTAAGTCTTTAATCTATCTTGAATTACTCTTTGTATATGGCATGCGATAGGGGTCCTATTTCATTCTTCTGCATGTGGTCATACAATTTTCCCAGCACCAAAGACAAGGAGCGTCTTTTCCCCAGGGTATGTCTTTGTCTGCTTTGTTGAAGATCAGTTGGTCATAGTTATATGGTTTTATCTCTGGGTTCTCTATTCTGTTCCACGGGTCTATGTCTCTACTTTTATACCAGTACCATGCTGTTTTGGTTACTATAGGCTTGTAGTATAATTTGAAGTCAGGTAATGTCATGCCTCCAGATTTGTTCTTTTTGCTTTAGATTGCTTTGGCTATTTGGGCTCTTCTTTGGTTCCAAATGAAGATTAGGATTATTTTTTCTAAATCTGTGAAGTAAGACATTGGTATTTTGATGAGAATTACATTGAATATGTAAATCACTTGGGGCAGAAGGAACATTTTAATGGTGTTGATTCTACCAATCCACGAGCATAAGGTGTTTTTTTCATTTGTTTGTGTCATTTATGATTTCTTGCATTGGTGTTTTGTAGTTCTTCTTGTAGAAATCTTTCAACTCCCTGGTTAATTATATTCCTAAGTACTTTATTTTTTTCATAGCTATTATAAATGATATGGAGCCCTTGATTTGACTCTCAGCTTGACTATTATTAATATATAGAAATGCTACTGATTTATGTATATTGATTTTGTAACCTGAGACTTTGTTGAATTTATTTTTCAATTCTAGGAGTCTTTCGGTGGAGTCTTTAGGGTTTTCTAGATACAGGATCATATCATGGACAAACAGGGAGAATTTGACCTCCTCTTTCCTGATTAGGATGCCCTTTATTTCTTTCTCTTTCCTGATTGTTCTGGCTAGGACTTCCAGTACTATGTTGAATAGAAGTGGTAAAAGTGGTCATCCTTGACTTGTTACAGTTCTTAGGGGGAATGCTTTCAACTTTTTCCTATTCAGTATAGTGTCGGCTGTGGGTTTGTCATATATGGCTCCTATGGTTTTGAGGTATATTTCTTTTATGCCTAGTTTTTGAGGGTTTTCAACATGAAAGGGTGTTGGATTGTATTGAATGCTTTTTCTGCATCTATTGAGATGATCATATGGTCTTTGTTTCTGCTTCTGTTTATGTGGTGAATCACATTTATTGATTTGTATATGTTGAACTATCCTTGTATCTCTGGGATGAAACCTGCTTGTTCATGGTGAATTATCTCTTTGATGTGCTGCTGAATTCAGTTTGCTAGTATCTTTGTGACAATTTTTGCATCAGTGTTCATAAGGGATATTGGTCTATAGTTTTCTTTTTTTGTTATATCCTTTTCTGG
>NW_012154507.1:4649153-4651946 GCF_000956105.1 Propithecus coquereli | reverse complement strand
AGATTTATACAAATCTATAATTTGTATATTGCTTGCTTTATGTAGTCTCATATTTCTCTTAGTGATTGTTCATTCTTCTTTATTCTTTTTTCTGCATCTTTGACTGACTTGTTTGGTTCAAGAACCTTGTCTTCAAGCTCTGAAATTCTTTCTTCTGCTTGGTCTAGCCTGCTGTTGAAACTTACTGCTTTATTTTGAAGTTTCCTAAGTGACTCATTTCTTTAAGTTTTGTTACATCCTTTCTTATGTTGTTTATCTCTTTAGTGACTTTTTTTCAATTTCTTCATTAATGTCCTGAAATATATTTTTAGCTTTTGTGTTGGCTTTCAACTTTCTCTTCAATCCCATTCATCTTATCCACCATTCGTATTGACTTCCATTTCTGACATTTTGACAGTTTCCTTATGGTTGGGGTCCATTGTTGTAGGTCTATTGTGATCCTTCAGGGTGTTGAATTAACTTATTTTTTCATGTGCCAGAGTTCTTTTTCTGGTTTCTTTTCATCTGAAACCTCTTCTCTCAGTTCAAGGCAGATAGGTTTGCAGTGCTCCTGGTTCTCCTTTGCTGGGAACTCTCCTATTTAGTGAGAAGAAGATGTCCCTAGATGGTGCTTTTGTATTCTACTCCAGAAGACTGATTTGGTAGGATAGGGGTGGATGCACTATGCTCTTGTAAAGTAGTTGTACTGTGTTGTCCTATTCCTCTGTGGTTGTCATGGTCCAAGCCAGTGCTGGGGCATCTTTGTGTGGAGTGGTGAGTTGGTCCCTAGGCCACTGTTGGTAGCTGGACAGGGGGCTGGGTAAGAGGGTGAGAGGCATAGATTACAGGAGATTGCTCTGCCTGGGTCTGCCCATGGTGGTGGCAGTGGCTGCTTTTTAAGTCTATCTAGGTGGTGGCTGCAGGTATCAGGACTGCAGGCGTTTGCTCCACCCAGGTCTACATGTAATAGTGGTACATGCTGGGGCGTAGCTCGTGGCTAGCAGGTCTGTGGTAGAGTTTGACTGTAGGCATGGTGTTGTGTGGTGCTGCAGGGGGCATGGACCTCTGCACGGCACATGGGTCCACTGGGGCACAGACCTTGGAGTGGCATGTGGGGCTGGGGGGCTTGTTCCACTGGTCAGCATTTGGGACCAGGGGACATGGCCCACTGCATAGTGTGTGGATCTGTGGGGGTGTGGACCTTGGTGCAGTGCACAGTACCAGGGGCTTGTTCCTCTGGTTGGCATGTGGGGCTGCAGGGGCTGGGCTGCTGAATAGTTGGGGCTCTTTCACACAGTTCCTGCTGGGGCTGCTACTGTGAGACTTCTCAAGTGGTGACAGCACCCACTCTGTTTGAATTCCTCAGTGAGGTGGGGGGTGCCTGGCTTCCAGTCGTGGGTGTGCAAGAGTGTTTGCTCTCCCTGCTCCCTCCTTGGCCCAGCAAGGGGTGATGTGGGGGCAATTGCAGCAAAGTTGATTCCTGTGTAGACTAGGTGCTCCGGACTCAAGAGCTCACAATGGCATCAGCTATGGCAACCCAGGAACAGAGGCCAGCAGGATCCTGCTGATCTTGCTCTCCAGTGCAACTTCACTCTACAGTCTCCAAGCAGTTCCCTGATCAGCACAGAGGCCCACAGTGGGGGTAGTGGTGAGGACCCCTCACAGCTTGAGTCTCAGTGCCCACATGGAGAGCATGGGGCCCTGGGGCTCTCTATCCCTTCCCTACATGTAGGTATCTCCCCCAGGTACCTTCCAGTCTTGGCAAGTGGATCTCCCTGCCCTGTCTCCTTCACTCTGAGTGTCTCCTGTCAGTTCTCTGATGATCTACAATGCTCTCTCCAAGAGGGTCCATCTTCAGGTGTGCATACACTTGCAACTTTTGATCCTCTCCTTGAGAGCAGTGTGTATGGACTGTTTCTAGTCTGCGATCTTGCATAATTGGTCTGTCTAACAGAAATTAAATGTGAGTCACACATGTCATTTTAAATTTTTTAGTAGCCACATTAAAAAAGTAAAATAAAGATGAATGTGAACTAATGTCAATAATATTTAAGTTAATATATCAAAAATTACCATCTCAACATGTAATCAATATTAAAAATTATTAATGCTATATTTAAATTCTTTTTTCTACTACATCTTGGAAATCCTATGTTTTACATGATAGTACATCTCAATTCTGATACTATATGTTTATCAGAAATATACTACTTGATCTATATTTAGATTTCATAAAATTTTGTGTAGAAATAGATTTACAGGTCAAGTTGTTTTGAACATACTTAAAAGTTCTCTAATAAATTGGAGTATTTGTTTTAAAATTTAAATTTTAACTAATTAAAATGAAATTAAGTTAAAATTAAGTTCCTTAGTTTCCATAGCCGCTTTTTAAGTGTTCAAATGTGGCTAGTGGCTGCCAGTTTGAACAGTACAACTCTAAATCTATAACAATAATAACTGCTTCCATCTCACATATAACTTAGCTTCTGTTTCCCCAGGGTAAATCTTACCTTTTAGATTCTTGATCACATGACCTTTTTGTTTTGGGGGGAGGTTATTACTTTTGTTTCCTTCTTTGAATTTTGATGAGGCATTCACTTTGTTGAAGGTATTTGTAATATAAGTTCTTAGAGGTTAAGATGTAGTGGTATGGTTTTTAAATGTATTTATATTAAGTACTATGAAATTAATGCATCATCATGAAAAGATCTTAGAAATCAGAAACAAAAAGACCTGTAAAACATGTAGGCTTGAAAATAGTTGTCAGGTCATGGCTTTATAGCGAAATGGAATTTTCTTTTCTTTTTCTTTTTT
>NW_012154507.1:4647147-4649103 GCF_000956105.1 Propithecus coquereli | reverse complement strand
ATTTTTTCCTGATTCAGGTGTGGGAGGTTGTGTGTTTCCAGGAACTTGTCCATTTCTTCTAGGTTGCCTTATTTGTGTGCATGGAGATTTTTGTAGTATTCATGGATAATATTTTGTATTTCTATGGTATCGGTTGTAATGCCTCCTTTTTCGTTTCTGATTAAACTTATTTAATACTTTCTCTTCTATTTCTGGTTATTCTGGCTAGTGGTGTATTGATTTTGTTTATCTTTTCAAAGAATCAACTTTTTGTCTCATTGATCCTTTGTATTTTTTGGGGAAGGTTCCATTTCATTTAGTTCTACTCTGAGCTTTATTATTTCTTTTCTTCTGTTGACTTTGGGTTTGTTTTGTTCTTCTTTTTCTAGTTCCTTGAGATGTGACATCAAGTTGATAATTTGTGATCTTTCTGTCTTTTAAGGCATTTAAGTCTATGAATTTTCCCCTTAACACTGCCTTTACTGTATTCCATAGATTTTGAAAGCTTATGTCCCTTTTTCATTCAGTTCAAAGAAACTTTTGATTTCTACCTTAATTTCATCATTGACCCAAGGATCGTTCAGCAGCAGGTTGTTTAATTTCTATGATTTTGTGTAGTTTTGAGAGTCTCTTGAAATTGATGTCTACTTTTATTCCACTGTGTTCTGAGAAAATACATGGTATGATTTTGATTTTTCTGAATTTGCTGAGACATATTTTGTGATCTAGGACATAATCAATTTTGTAAAATGTCCCACATGCTAATGAGAAGAATGTGTATTCTGTAGTTTTCAGATAGAATGCTCTGTAAAGGTCTATTAGGTCCATTTGTTCTAGAGTTCCATTTAAGTCCAGTATTTCTTTGTTGGCTTTTTGCTTCGATATCTGTCCAGTTTTGTCAGTGGGGTGTTGAATTCCCCAATGATTATGATGCTACTGTTTATTTCTTTACTTAGATCTAGTAGGATTTGCTTTAGGAATCTGAGATCTCTTGTGTTAAGTGCATATATATTTACAATTGTTATGTCTTCTTGCTGAATTTCCCCCTTTATCATTATATAATTACCATCTTTGTCTCTTTTTTACCATTGTTGATTTAAAGTCAATTTTGTCTGAAATGAGAATGGCTACACCAGGCAGCTTGCTTTTGGTTTCCATTTGCTTGGAATATTTTTTTTTCTATCCCTTTACCTTCAGTATGTGTGCATCTTTGTGAGTTAGATAGGTTTTTTGGAAACAGCATATTTTTGGGCAATGATTTTTCATCCATTTAGTCAGTCTATGTCTTTTAATTGGACCATTATGATTATTCATGTTCAGTATTAGTATTGATATGCAGGATACTGTTCTGTTCTTCATGTTAAATGATACCTTCTTGTTTTGTTTTCTCTCTTGTTCCATTGTTTATAATAGTTGTGAGCTTTGGTTTTTGGCTGTTTTTACATTGGTGGGTATCTGTGGTGCTGTTCCATGTATAGTGCACTATTGAGCATTTTCAGTAGGGCAGTTCTACTAGAGAAAAATTCCATTAGTGTTTGCTTGTCTGGAAAATTTGTTATTTTTCCATCATTTATGAAACTTAGTTTTGCAGGATACAAAATTCTGGGTTGGCAGTCATTCTATTTAAGGAGATTAAAAATGGGGCCCCAATCCATTCTGGCTTGTAAAGTCTCCACTGAGAAATCTTCTGTTAGCCTGATGAGCTTTCCTTTGTAGTTTAGTTGTTGCTTTCATTTTGCAGCTTGCAGAATTTTCTCCTTCATTTTGACTTTCGCCAGGTTGATGACTAGGCATCTTGAAGATGTACTATTTGCTATGAATCTTCCCAGTATTCTTTAATCATTTTGTATCTGGATATCTGAATCTCTGGTGATAGCAGGGAAATTTTCCTCAATAATTTCCTTGAGTAAGTTTTCCACACTTTCTGCTTTTTCTTCTCCCTCAGAGAAGAGAATCTATAAATTATAGATTTAGAGA
>NW_012154507.1:4590288-4643567 GCF_000956105.1 Propithecus coquereli | reverse complement strand
CAATGAACATTCTAAAAATGATATTGGGAAAAAATTCCATTTATAATAGCAGCAAAAAGAATAAAATGGGTAGAAATTTAGCAAAAGTGCAAAACTCTTATTCTAATAACTACAAAGCATTATTGAAAGAGATCAAAGAAGGCCTAAATAAATGGAAAGGCATCCCATGTTCATAGATTAGAATATTTAAATATTATTAAGATGGTGTAGGGACAGAAAGGTGGGATACCTTTCCTCACCCATCAGAGGGGTCACATTGACATTCCTATAACAAAAAACAGGTTGAAAAGAGAAAAGCAAAACAAATTTATTTAATCAAAATACTATGCAAACACAGGAGCCTTCAAATATGAAGACTCAAAGACCCAGGGAAAACTGTCTATTTTTATGCTTAGGTTTGATGAAGAATGGACAGGCATGTAGAACTGTGATTGGACAAAAGGGTATGATCTAATGGTAATAGACAGGGGAAACCCAGCAAGGTCTTTCTGTTTAAATCCCTCTGTGCAGCACTCCTTCCTCCTGGGTGTGGAGCAGTACCCCCTGGAATGAGGGTCTTCAAGGGAGAAGGGAGAAAGGAGAGAGTGATTATACTAGGTTTTATGTCTTGCTTTGAAGGAGAGGAGTTCTAGTTTCTATGACCTGCCTCCAGGAAGAGAAATTCTGGTTTCTTTGACTTGCTTCAGGGAAGAAAGAGGGGAAGAAACAGGAGGATGGGAGAAGGTCAGAGAGACATCACTTCTGAGGCCCTTCCAATGTCCTTCAGTTCAAAGTACTTGACATGCCAAAACACATACTTTAGGGTAACATGTTCTGACTCCAACATTGGCAATATTCCCAGATTTTTGTACAGATAAACGCAATTCCTATCAAAATTCCAGCTAGCTTTTTTGCAGAAACTGACAAACTGATCCTAAAATTCATATGGAAATGCTAGAGACCCAGAATAGCTAAAACAAAATTGGAGGACTCATATTTACTGATTTACTTACTACAAAGCTCCAGGAACCAAGGCAGTGAGGTACTGGCGTAAGGACAGACATGCAGATCAATGGAATAGAACTCAGAATGCAGAACTAAACCCTTACATTTATGATTTTTGACAAAGGCGCCAAGACTATCCAATGGGGGGGAATAATAATCTTTTTAACAAATGGTGTTGAGGCAACTTGATATCTACATGTGAAAGAATGAAGTTAGATCCTACCACACAAAAAAATTAAGTCAAAATGGACAATAGATCTAAATGTAAGAGCTAAACCTATAAAATCTATAAAACTCTTAGATGAAAATACAGGAGTAGATCTTCATGACCTTGGGTTTGGTAGAGCCTCAAATAATAAAAGAAAAAATAGATAAATTCGGCTTCATCAAAATTAAAGCTTTTGTGCTACAAATGATGTCATCAAGAAAGTGAAAGTATAACTCTTACAATTCAATTAGTTCTAATATAAGAACTAATGCGAGAACTTATATAAAAACATATTACAAAAGGAAGGGAATTCTGATACATGCTATAACATAGATGAACCTTGAAAACATTACGTTAAGTGAAAGAACAATAATAACCACTCAGTAATAAAAAATAATTTAATTTAAAAATGGGCAGGGATCTGACATATTTCTCCAAAAATGATATACAAATGGCCAATAAACACATTAAGAAGATGTTCAAAATCATTGGCCATTAGGGAAATGCAAACCAAAACCCTAATGAGATACTACTTCACACCCACTGGAATGGCTGTAAAAAAAACCCAGATAATACCAAGTTTTGGCAAGAATATAGAGAAATTGGAAGCCTCATATATTGCTAGTGGGAATGTAAAATGGTGCAGCCACTTTGGAAAGCAGTTTGGCAGTTCTTCAAAAGATTAATCATAGAGTTACTATATTACCTAGCAATTCCACTCTTTTTAATACACCCAAGAGAAATAAAAACATATATACACAAAGAAAGTGTACACAAATGTTCATAGCAGCATTATTCCTAATAGTTAAAAGTAGGAATAACTCAAATGTCTATTAACTGATGAATGGATAAACCAAATGTGATATATCCATAAAATGAAATACTATCTGTCAATAAAAAGAAGGAAATTCTGACATACGCCATGACATGGATGAATCTTGAAAACATTACGTTAAGTGAAAGAAAGGAGTCACAAAAGACCACATACTATGTGATTGCATTTATATGACTGTCTAGGGCAGAGAAATCTATCAAAACAGAAAGTAGATGAATGGTTGCCTGGGGCTGGGGTGGTGGGGGTGGGGGCAGGAGGAAGGAGGAGTGACTGTTGATGGATGCAAGGTCTCACTTCCGAGTAATGAAAATGTTCTAAATTGATTGTGGTGAATATATGTACTAAACACCATTGAATTATATGCTTTAAATGTATGCATTATACCGCATATGTATTACATTTCAATAAAGCTGTGGAAAAACAGCTTTTGTACACAAAGTAGATAGATCAAGGTAGACCGTCTCAATTCTACTCATTTGGAGATTACTAGGCTTGGTTTACAAAACCAGACGTTTCCTCACAAAAGGTGAACTTTGGGGTATGAGGGGACATTAAAAAATGAAAAAGAGATTTCAAATAGCTCAAATAGCCAAGGAAGAACAGCACTTTTAAGAGGAATTAAGGACTAAGGTACTTAAATGACTGAAAGGAGAGGGCTCTAAAATGAATATGAATGTCTGCAATAAACTCCCCAAGACTTCTGAGTTTGGGCTGCAGGAAAGAGGAGAAAGGAACCCTTTGCCTTGGAGGAGGTGTACTAAGCCGGAAGGAGTGCCCCTGTGAGAGAGGAGTAGTGTGCTTACTGCTTTTACATTGTTGGATTTTTCCTAGGCGGCTCCGTTCCCCAACTTGCTTCTAGATGGGTGTGGCCTCTTCACAAACATATTAGCCACTTTGGAAGTGGGGTGCCCTGAGAAAATCCCTGGGGAGTCTCGTTGGTACAATGCTCATAAATACACTTGAGAAACTGTGTTTCATCAGCAACCATTTGAGCACCCGGGTACAAACTATGGATGGATGTTGTGCAAATGTTTGGCAGAAATATGGACTTTCCTTACTTTTAGGCGTATCTGTGGCTTTTTGATACTGTAAACAACTGACACAGCCATGGGGGAGTAGTGTATCTGAAATTGTTTATACGAAAGAATTCCATCTGTCAGTCTGTTTACAGTTCACATGTAAATGGGCAAAACCTTTATAATGAGAGAACCGGCAAGAAGTCTGGATGTGCTGCAAATAATTGTTTCAATAGGGTGTATTGAGTGTTTTCCTCCTCCACTAAGTGTAGTTTGCTTAGAAATTATGCTCCTTGATGACTTTGTGGTGATTCAGTGTCCTTTAAAGTCAAAGATGCGATGATTGGAAAGCTTGGGTTTGCATTTGGTGTTCTGTAATGCCAGGCTCTGCAGAGCTCTCCAAAGCTGGGCAGGAGAGTTGGAGCAGTGAAGTGTTTGTCTGCGGCAAGGTCAGATGCTAGAAAGCATAAAGTGGCTGGCCCACCCCGACACCAGAGAAGAATATCCTTTCTAAGAACACTGAAGCACAATCACCATAAAAGATATCATGAGGCCCTGGCATAAAGGGGTCCTGCTTAGTTTATCCTTTTATCCTTCCTATTGTTCCTTCGGAGTAACATTTTATTAAGGATTTGCAGCCTTTTCCCTTGTAGCTCAAGCACTTCATTTGGTTCACCCAATAGACATGGTGGGAGACATAGGCACAGAGAGAAAACGCTAAAATTGCAACAGGAGTGTTTGTGTTTTGACTCGCTAATGTCATCTAAACTTTTTATTTTGAAGGACATATTCTTTTAAACTGCTCTACATTTGCTGAATGTGGAATATCATGATTTCAAACTTCATTTGGTAATGAATTCAAAAAATTAGGACATTCAGTGAATGAGATATAAAGGTTTTCAATTTTTAAAATTTTTTTGAAAGGATGAATAGTCATCATCATAGTTCATAATTGTAATTATTTGACCATAAGAAAAAAAGATTGGTAAAGAAACGGTCTTGTCAGAAAAATGAAACATAGAGGCAAGCCTGCTTCAATCCCCTTTATAATTACTTATCTCTTTATATGGTATCACATGCATCTGTGTCTTCCTTCCTTCCTTCCCTCCCTCCTTTCTTTCCTTCCCTCTCTCCTCCCTTTCTTCCTCCCTCCCTTCCTCTTTTCTGTAAGTTCTCTATGTAAAAAGACTTGAACACCTCCCCTAATGATGTTTTCTAGCCCTTTAGAACCTCCGCCATCAGGGCATTTTCCCTAGTACCTAGTCTAATACACATGTACTGCATTTTTGGCCTACATTCTCTCACTTTGTTTTGTCAGTGCAAAATTATTTTTAAAGTTATTTAATTTAAATTGGTTCAAATCTTTCTTTTTAATCAAATTGTAGTTTTAGTAGATCACAAGTGCTTAACTTCACAGCATCACTGTTGTAGAAGAGATTTAGGTAGATCAATTTCATTGAGGTAAATGAATATTTTCACTTGAAATAGGCTTTGAATTGACTGTATTTTTAGAATGTCAAAATACTTTTATTTTCCTCTCATCCCCCTTTCTGTTTCCTTTCTTCCTCTTGTTACCTTTCCTTCCTTTCCCCATTTTCCCTCCTTTCTTTCCATGGTTTCTTCCCATTTTTTTTTTTTTTTTTACATTTCTTCCCTTTTTAATTATATATTGAGTACCTACCATGTGCTAGGTACTAGGAAAAACTGAACCAAAGCTGAACCAAAAAATTCCCGGTCTGATGTATTAGACATTCAAAAACATCGATGGTTAAAGTAGCATACATGTGTCCACAGGACAGATGGGAGGGGCACCTAATTCAACCAAGGACAGAGAAAGCATCTAAGAGGTGGTGGCATTTGAAGTGAGACTTGTAGGAAGAACAGTAGTTGGCAGGCAGACAAGGTTGGGAAGGGATTTCCTGCCAAAAACATAGCTCCTTCCAAAGCCCATGGTTTCCTCAGGAAACCACCAGTACTTGCGTAAGCCAGGAGAACAGGTTGCAGTATCAAGTGTGATGGGACATAGTCAGGGGATTTGAACACCATGCTAGAGAATTCAGACTTTGCCTCTAAGGCAGTAGGGAACCACTGAAGAATTCTAAGGGAAGTGATATAATCATGCTGTGTGGTGAATAAAGGGAATGGGGAAGGGCCAGGAGAATAAATACTTGTCGGATACGTATGTATTATATTTCAGGTCCTCTGCGAAGGACTTCAAGTACATAGATTGCATTTAATCATCCTGGCAATTCTGTGAAGTGGATATTATAATCTTCATATTACAGATGAGGAAACTGAGATTCATAGGTTTTTGTCATGCGTTTTCATCTCTCATCTGCCAAGTATCAGATTTGGAAAGAGAGCCTAGATCTAGTCGATTTTGAATTTATTTTAATACTTTTCGTCAAGCCTCCCTAAGGAAAGATTGTAAATATTTTTTAAATTCCATTTTTATTGAGAAATTCTCTTATTTTTTAAAACACGTTCATATCTATTCTGTCATTTGGAAGAAGCAAGACGTGGCAAAAAGGCTGGTATAGCATTAACCAAGGCTTCCTAGCATTTTCAATAGAAAGTATGACAATTAAACATTATTTTTGGAGCCTTTTCCTCCAAGAACAAACCAGACCTCATTTACAGTGCTTTTCTTCATCCTCTGAACCTTTAATTTTATTATTCATCTTTTCCCCATTCTCTTGGGATGTACATGGAGGATTTTTTTTTTTAATTTTAAAATCGAGGACATCGAATCAGAAAAGAAAGTGACTTGCTCATATGCAACAGAACACAGAATGTGAAGAGACTGAATCAAATATTTTTCCCCTACAAAATAACAGTATCTATCTATCATCTATCTGCTAGGGCTGCCGTAACAAAATGCCACAGACTGGGTGACTTAACAGAAATTTATTTTCTCACAGTTCTGGAGGTTGGAAGCCCATGATCAAGACACCGGCAGGTTTGGTTTCTTCTGAGGTCTTTCTTCTTGGTTTATAGACAGCAGCCTTCTTACTGTGTCCTCCATGGCCTTTCCTCTATGCGTGTTCACCCCTGGCATCTCTTCCTCTTCTTATAGGCACACCAATCCTACCGGATTAGGGCCGCACCCTTATGACTTCATTTAACTTTAATTACCTCCTTAAAGCTCTTATCTCCAAACACAGTTGCTATTGGTGGTTAGGGCTTCAACATACTAATTTCAGGGGAGCACAATTCAGTCCATAATACTATCTCTGTATCTTAAACTCTAAACATCGTGATATAGCCTGCTAGTTGGCATTAAATGGGACATGATTTTAGTCAATGTAAAATTAACCGTTATAATGCTGCATGAATTATTCAAAGCCTGTCAAGCTCTGGGCTTAGCAAAGACCATTGATTTTATGGACTCATAGTTTTTGTATTGAAGAAGTCATAAATACATCTAACTTATCCCCTTCATTTTTCAGAGGAAAAAATTGAGAGCCAGAGGTTTTAAGTGACTTGGCCAAGACCATACAGTTTGTTTATAGAAGAATTAGGACCAGAACATGGGTCTACTGATCACAGCTAAGGCAGCTTGAGAACAGCCTTTAGTTTTGTAAAATAGCCTTAACTCTATCCATAATCCAGAGCTTTTCAAGGTATATTCTGAGTTTTTGTAAGTCACTAGCATCAGAATAAAGGAAAAGAAGCTAAGTGGAGTAGAAGAAAGGAAAGAGGGAGAAGGAAAGGGAACACATGCTCAACTAGGAGGGTGAAAAATCTAGCTTCCCTGATTGGCTAAAGTTGAGCCCATTACCTTCCCTCCTAAGGGTTCCTCCCCAGCACTGTGTCCTCGCTTTATCAAGTGAGTGCTACGTCACCCTGTCAGCCATGTGCCACTGGGAGCCATCCACAAAGCCATCTCTCTCTCCCTTTCTCTCACTGAGAAGGTCTCCATCATTCCATCATAAATCCTGCCAATTTTACCTCCTAAAATTGTTCCAAAATCCCTCCTCTCCAGGCTAATCCTATTTTCTTGTCTAAATTCAGATCTTCACCATCTTTCATCTGGCTTCTTCTAGCAGCCCCCTAACTGTTCTCAGTCTCCTTATTCTTAAATCCGTCCTTCATTCCTTGCATGAAAACCCTCATTGCCTTTAGCAGAGTCTCCTAATCTTTTCTGATTTATTTGTCTCTTTAAAATTCTATATGATCTTTCAATCCTCCTGAGAGTTTTATTTTTATGATTTTATTATGTGTGTGGTATATAATAAAGAAGATATCTTATGTGAATCAAATATTATTTTAGATTATTTTATTATTAATTTTATTTTTAATCCAGTCTCAATAATATAATATAGACTCATTTTGCCTGTTCCTTATTTAACAAGTGATACATATAGTTTAATTTTCTTTCAATAAGTGATGTAGTAAAAAGCATAATACAAGATAAATGCATTGAAAATATCATTGTACTTGGGTGTGAGGACAGGTGCACAGGAAATGTAAATCGAAATTTAATTGCTTGATGGCATCGCAAACAGACAAAAATGCTTTTATGACCTGATGTTTTTAATTCCTGCAATTGGTGCTTTAAAAAGCTTAACTGCCTTGATATTGATGATTTTCCTGCTTTTTTTTTCTAAATCTAAATCTGAGAGAAATTTTGAGGTTGTTATTTGCAATGTTTCTGCACAAATAATACATTTCATGTATGGTTAGTCTTTATTGTCAGTAAATGAAAGCTAAATCAGGTAATAAATGTCACTAAAGTTTTCTGTAACTTTGGTTTTTGAAGTCAGGGATTTCTTCACATATATGAGAATTGTGATGAAATGAATGCTGTTGGTGAGTCTGATGAAGTTAATATCGAGGTGACTTAAAGAATTTTTAATTGTATGTTCCTCATTATTGCTATAATTTTAACATTAGTGTTCTTTATGCTTTCAAACTGTAACTGAAGATCAATTATGAGTATATGAATTTTTCACATACCCATTCATATTCATATATTCCTGTGAATTATGAATATATGATTAAAATGAATAAAAATTGTAAGCAGTTAAGACTGTCCCATAGAATCAGAAGTATACGAACAATAAAGGCAATACTTTTTTACTGCTTTGATGGAATAGCTCAATTGTCACTCACAATAACCTCAAAAGGAGGTACTATGATTTTGCAAACAAGAAAATAAAGGCTCAGAGAAGTTAGGTAACTTGCCTGAAGTCACACAGCTACTGAGTGATGGAGCTTCATTCCCAGTTTGATTCTAGAGTCACACTTAACCATTTTGCTTTATTGCCACCTGCTAAGTAAATCCTAAGCAGGCTCACTTAATATGTACTTGGAGGCTCTCGATGCAGCCAGTTTAAAAGAAAAAAATATAGATTTTTAAAAATTAAAGACAAGAACAAAACTGGAACAGAAAACTGACATCATTACCATCAGTGCACTCCTGTTATGTTCTTGCTGTGTCTCACCATGATCTTGCTCACATTGCGTCTCCTGCCTGACATGCCCTTCTTTCCTCTCTTAGCTTGGCAAACTCTAACTCATTCTTCAAGACCCTTCGAGAAAATCTCCTCCAGGAAGCCTTCCAGCCTCTTCCTTCCACTCTCTTCTGGGTCAGATGGCCTTTCTCTGTGCTCCGTAGCACCATTTTCCCGTCTTCTGTAGTCTGTTGCTCCCCTCCTTCCGCTACTCCTTTCTAAGCCTGGGAACTATATTTCCTAGAATTGCCTTCCCTATATAGCTCCAGATTTAATTTTGCCAATGAGAGAAACTCATGTCAAATATGCAAGTGGAAGTGAGGTGAGGTCACTGTACTCAGCAAAGTGTGGGGCCAGACGTGGCAATCTTCCAGACGTGGGCTCTCACTTCGTGGTTTGTGGACTATGCACATTTCTCTGCAGGCTTCCTCTTTGCAGCCTTCCTGGAGAGCTCCAGTTCCTTAACCCCACTCCAGTGCTCAGGGTGAAATCTTCGTGGTCAATCTCTTGACCTTCATAGCAGCTTTCCTGGTATCTGCTCTCCCAACAGGCATGTGGTCCCCTAATTTTATATGAAATCTTTTGTGCTCGAAATACGTAGAGTGACTTCTATTTCCTGAGCAAACCTGGACTGATAGACCACCTTTGTCATTCTTCCTATCTCATCAAATCGAGATAATCTATAACCATGTGTGTCTGGCTCCCCAACCAGACATAGGTGCTTTAAAGCCCAGATCATCTTTCAATACCAAAAATCTAGCATGGTATATAGTAGATCCAAAATAAATGTTTGATTGTTGAAGATACTTAGCTTCATGAAAACTCAATTACTTTGGGGGGACAAGCTCCATATTTGGGGGTTACCTGTGGAATAAGTCTTGCTAGTGTCTGCCACTGGCAGTCATAAAGGACAAAGGAGGGAGAGAAAATAAGAGAAGGAAAAGAAAGGGCATCAGAGAGTGAAGTCAGAGGAAGGGAATGATGGAGGTGGATGTGGGGAACAGACGAGGAAGCAGAAGGGTCGGAGTGGTGGCCGAGTGCCCCTGTTATTGGCTCTGGGCTCTGCAGGTGCTCATCCTGGGGCTGGAATGTCCCCCCTTGAGCAGCCTGCTGTCTTCTCCACAATCCTCTCCCGGAAGAACTTTGCTTTCCACCTTCCAGATTTCTCCCAATGCCATGAGCTAAGCCATATGGCATCCAAATATCAAGGCTGCCCAAACCCCAGGGTATCACAGTGCGCCTTATTCTAGGGGAGCAGGTAGAGGCAGAGCCCTGTAGGAACCCCATCAGCTTGGAAGACATCCATGTAGGTGTCCCCAAAAGAGTAGGAAGAGGGAGAGGCCAAGGTAAACCAGTATCCATTTCTAAATTTTCTTTGATCTCACCCTAATAAATTCAAGTAGGTTTTGTCTTGTTTTCTTCACTTGTTTGATAATAAGGAACATTTTTATTTTGGGGGATAGAGAGTTTAGAATGTTCAAAATTATTATAAACTATATGAGAAGATTTTTCAGTATGCATTTTGTTAACTGTTACTTATCAGATTTAAAATTTTTGTGACCAGATTCTCACCACTAAAAAAGATAGTTTTAGATGAACTGTGTTCTTATTTAATTTTGATCATTTGTGCAAATCTATTGATGCTTAGCTAACATGTTCTGCACTTGTGATGAAAGAGAATCAGAATTTTTTTTCTTTTTGCACAATACACACAGCTTCTATACTCCTTCAAAGCTGCTTTCCCCATCTTTTGCTCCCTTTTCCAAGGGGAATAAAAAAAAAAAATCAACTACCAGAGAATAAGCTGAAATCTTTGAATAGATCAGGATACATTTGAATTCCATATAGGAAAAAGAAATTATTTATAGTGCTATATTAATAGATTTGCTTAACAATTTTCTTTAAATTCAAGGATTATGAGCCACTTCCATTGATCCATTAGGAATAGATCGTCTTTAGGAAAGGGTTTTCACTAAAGCTGCTTTCATGTGAAAGACAATAAAATTACTTTAAAGTAATAAATTTGTTTACAATTTATGTAACATGCTCTGGAGAGTTTAGGAAATTGCATGCAAAAAGTTCATCTGTATATATCACTCTCATATTTTTTAAAAGAAACTGTATTTTTAATTCCTAAATGAAAGCAATTCTCAAATAGTGGGCAACAGTGAAAACCAATGGGAAAAGTAAAGGCATTAAAGAGGTGAATCAAGAGTGAGCGGACTTTTGTGTGTGCTGGTGGTGGGGGTAAGGTGGGTGGATGAATTGAATAAATAGAATGCTTATGCTTTTTATTTTATTTAAAACTTGCTGTCTGCCCTAGTGTTTCTGACACGTTCACAAATACGAACTCAACATTAAAAGAAAATCAAGCATTTAATTAAAACAGTCTCTTTGAGAAGGCGACAGGGCTGCCCATCAGGAGGCGTTGGCTTGTCTGTTTCAGGGCCCGGAGGAGCTGCTTCCTGTTCCTGGGGACGCGAACCCAGGCACTGGGAGCTGGCAGGCGCACTTAGGCTGGTAGGCTTCACTGTCCCATGCCGCACAGGAAGGGAAGTGCGGCTGCAGGAACCAGTTTAAAGAAACCATAGCTCTGTGGTGATGAGTGATGAGCTCTCAGGGATGGATGGTCTTGGAAGGAGCGGGAGGGAGAGGGTTCGGTCGTGGTGGGGCAGGAGGAGGATGGGCAAGGTGAGCTTGCCAATACTCAGCGTGAGCTGTCAGTCGCCAGTCCCTTGCATGCAGCCATCTGTGCTCCCAGGCCTCCTCTCTCTCCCTGCCATTGCAGGAGCGCTGGGCAGCCGCTTCTCTCTTCCTAGCGAGGACCCTCCCTAGCACACTCATCAGAAAAACACAGCCGTGGTGCATTACATCAGCACAGGGTGGGGCCTGGGGAACAAAACAGCCCCTCTCTGCTTTGAGTGGGAATGATTCAGCTCCATTCAGGAATGGGTCAAGGGAGAAAAATCCACAGTTCAAACCTAATAATTTTTGCTTTTTGTTTACAAAGAGTTTGAGATGGGAGTGAGGTAGAGAGTCAGAGCCTTTAGAATCTTTTGCTCTAACGGTGCCCCTTGTGGAGATGCCTTTGATATTCCTTTGGATTACTTTCTGCTTTTCTACAGTTGTCTTAAAAAAAAAAACTGCTTGAATTTTTAATAGTTCTTGTCGTGATGCGAAGGGCCAGACTCCAGCTGTTCTTCCCAAACCTCTGGGAGAGGCCTGGTTACATCTCGTTCTCGTAAATCTTGAATCCAGTTCTAGCAAGTCTTTAAGCTTGACCCTGACATGCCCAGGCAATAGATGATTAGAAACAGGAGAGGTGGAAAAGCCCAGTGCCAAGTCGTGTCCACTGAAAAAATACATCATCTGGCAACGGCTGTTTCAACATGTGGAACAAAGTGGCATATGTCTGTCTGTATGAAGCAAGGCAAGGTCAGCGACGTACAATTTTACTTTTGTATTTTTATATGACTTTGCCAAAAAGACCAAAGTTAGGGCAAGGCTATAGATTTCCTGCCAATATCTGGGCCCATTGAGAGAAACTTCCATTATTCATAAAAGCACATTTTTACCTACTGTATTTTGCAACAGAGGTATCATTTAATAAATATTAAATAAATTATCAATATTATATATTTATCACTATATTATATTATATGTCTCAATTATTAAACTGTTAATGTTAAATTTTAATGACATTAATTATTTAATATTTAGTAAAGGTAAAAATGTAATTAAAAAGTGAATATTCATCAAAATCTTTGGGTGGGGTTTCATGAGCAGTTCTGGTCAATGCACTTTGAGTGAAGTGATGTATGTCACTTCCTGGCTGAGGTAGTTAAAAGCTCTTACATAATCCTTCAGCTCTCCCTTCCCTACTCCAACCAAAGAGAACATGTGTTGATGTGGGGAAACCACCTGATAGAGCCAGGTGGGATCCCTGCGTCACCCTAGGAGGGAAAGCTGCTCTGGAGAGCCCTTTAAAACCTAACGTGGACTTGGTGTGAACAAGAAATAAATTTTCACGTGCAAGCCATTGAGATTTTTAGTTTCGTTTGTTACTGCAGCATTACCTAGTCTTTCCTAGCTAATACATCCCTCACCATCATCTCTCCAATGAAAGAGAACAGCTGTGTAAGAAGGAGGAATTAAGTAAAATATGTGGGTGTAGAGGTTACATCTTCAGATCATCAAACACCTGGCCGGGGAGTTAGTGAAGGCCTCGCTGGGAAGAGGCCGTAGGAAGAAGCGGCACTCTTTCAACATTTCTTGTGCGGTGGTGAAGTGGAATATTAAAACATTTTAGTATTTAAAATATTAGTCAGAAATTGTTGAGAAGTAAAGTGATACAACCTTTTTGGAAGGCGATTTGGCAACATGTGTGAATAACTAAATTGTGCAGATCCTTTGGCCCAGCAGTTTCACTTCTAGAAATGGATCCCCAGAAATAAGTGTGGATCAGTATGAAAATGTATGTGTTCAAGGATGTTTATTGCAAAATTAGTGGGAAATATTCAGCAACAGGGAATTGTTCAAGTAACAAATTATTTCATTTCTATCTTGGAATACTCTATATGAAGTATATAGCATCAAAGAGAGTGTGGTAATGAAGAGAGAGATTTCTACGTGTTGACATGGATTGTGATAGCCACACTGGTAGGCAGCCTCTGTGGTGGTCCCAGTGATCCCTACCATGGGACCACCCCTGCCATAGTGTCATTCCCTCTGCCTGAGAGTGGGCTAGACCTTGGGTTCTGAGAGTACAGCATTATGCCTGGTTCACTTACTGACATTAAACCACCACCAGACCTGTGTTGTTTAAACCAGGTTTAGGAGACCACCAGGGTCCTCGCAGCCATCTGGATGTGTTCTCAGGTGTAACTGAACCAACAGAGTGAAGAGTCTCTACAGCTGTGCCACAGTGAGTTGGTTCCCATTTTGTTCAGGATAGAGCGGAGTCTAGACATAGACCAGGGCTGCTGACGTGGTGCGATGTGAGGGGCTCAGAGAGACCTCTCTATTTTGCCTCTGATTCTCCTCTGATTGGGGGAGATAAGGAGGAAGATGAAGTCAGTGTGGGCCTGGCGAATGGGTTGGTGATGTTTAACTCATTCTAATAAGGCCTGAGATAACCAAAAAGTGTGGTCTAAGACACCAGAAACTGTGTGAGTGTGTGTACGTGTGTGTGTGCATGTTCCCAGATGCCTGTGTGTATGCTATGTGTGCACAAAGGCAATGTGGTGTGAGAAGGAAATGGAAGGAGGAGAATCTTCCTTAGAGGTTACTTGATCCTAGGCAATCACCTTTGCAGATTGGATCGTCCAAGATACCCAGGAAGGGCCGGGCGCGGTGGCTCACGCCTGTAATCCTAGCACTCTGGGAGGCCGAGGCGGGAGGATCATTTGAGCTCAGGAGTTCGAGACCAGCCTGAGCAAGAGCGAGACCCCGTCTCTACCAAAAATAGAAAGAAATTAATTGGACAGCTAAAAATATATAGAAACTAAATTAGCTGGGCATGGTGGCACGTGCCTGTAGTCCCAGCTACTTCGGAGGCTGAGGCAGGAGGATTGCTTGAGCCCAGGAGTTTGAGGTTGCTGTGAGCTATGATGACGCCATGGCACTCTAGCCTGGGCAAGACAGTGAGACTCTGTCTCAAAAAAAAAAAAAAAAAAAAAAGATACCTAGGAAGTTCAAAACTGCCCCAGCTATGAGGAAGGAGCATTATCTGACCACAGGGCCTTATCACAGGCTGCTTCCCTGACATAAGGTGACCTTGGGACTTCTTGGATGCTGTATAGGTGGCCTCCTTTTAAAAAAATTCAATAAATAAAAATCTAAATTTTTGAAACAATTTCCTGAATTGAAATCTGATTGAGAGCAAAGATCATGTCTTATATTTCTTTCATATCCTTTACCCATTAGGCCCTCCATAAATACACATTGTTTCTCTACTAAATAATTCATCTCAGAGCTCTTGGAAATAATGAGCTCTCCCAGCACTCTACAGATACATTTCTACTTTCAAAGATTTCCTGGCAACTCTTTAGGGGTGTATCTATTCTATAGTCAGAAATACATCTGTAGGCAATTTTAGTTCAAGTGCACATATAACCAAACAGAATCAAATTCATGCATTCATAATGGCATATCTTGGTGTTACTTAGTTTGGTAGTTTTATTTTAATGGGCAAATATGTACTTTATAATTAAGAAAAATTCTATTCCTTAGGTGCACTGGAAGAAAAACAAGCATAGGAATCTGGGCACTTCCAATTTGAATTAACTTCCAGGAAAGTAGTTATAACTTTTAAAGCAATCTCTTGGCTTTTAGAAGAACAAGTTTCTGGGGTCCCAGGACCACTCAGAAGAGAAAAGGGATCTCCTCAATTTGAAGAACATACGTTTATTCCAGGTGGCCAAATTCCCTTCTGTCCTTCTCCCCTAGTCCAGTAGAGCAGAGGTGACCCATTTAGTGACAGTGGCCCTCAGTCTCTGAGGGTGGCCCAGGGCCTGCTGAAGGCTGTGCTATCTCGCTGTTTCCCAGGCCCATGTCCTGATGCACACACACCACTCAAGCAACCACGCATGGCCAACAGGAGCCTTCCTTCTCCAAGTCCTTTTCTATAAAAATCTCTATTTTGGTTAATTAACCAAAAATTAAAATGCCCTTTCTCAAAAAATTCGTGTACTTTGTATTCATTTTGAAAGTCTAGATTTTAACTTCTGCTACTGTTGGGCTTATGGCTGAGTTCACAGAGACAGCCTTCCATTTGGCTTTGCTGTTGAATTCCGAGGAGCTAAGATGTTTCAGTGGAGGATGGAGGGGGCAGGGAGCTAAAGCATCCTTTCCTGTAAGGAGCTGGACTTATTTTTCACTTTGGTGTTCTAACTTCTCTTGGTGTGTGTCACCTTGTACCATTGCTGTAGTACATTATGACCACAAATATGCCTCTCCCTGATGGAGTGCTGTTAGCATGTTCCCAGAGAGAGCATGTTTGAAGTGGATACGTTCACTCGTTGAGCCATGCTAAGAACAGACTTTTATGCACTTATACCTGTGTGGCCACCCAGACTGTAAGCGTCTTGGAACTTTGGGGCTCATAATTCAAGGAAACCGCTTTTGCTTTTATGCACAAATGAGAAATACATCCCTGGTTCGTGTCTCACTGAAGGCTGGGCCTTGAGGAAACGGCAGCCACAGCTCACAGAAGGAACAAGAAAACCACAGCTTTGCCTGCAAAATTGGCTGCTTGAAGCAAATGTGCTAGCACTTTGGATGGGTTATATGCTCAAATTTGCTAAATAATTTATAGGAATCTCTTTTAAAAACAGAGTTCTTTCCTCTTAAGCTTCTGTGTTCTGAATGAGACACATCTCTATTTAATCTCCGTTAAGCTATAGTATTATGGTGACGTGCAGGTGCAAGCGTGGAAAAGCAAACATTTGAGAAAAGCCATGGCCTTTCTTTATAGAGCAGCAAGACTCAATTTTGCAAAGATCTGATACTTTCCAATGGGTGAGCAAAGAGCTTAAGAACTGCATCTCCTTTAGGACAATGAGATCATGAAATAGTCCATTATTTTGATTTGTTAAATAAGTAGTGGAAAAGTATTACATCAATTCTTTTTAGGCACGAGGGTGTCATGGAAGCCCTTTCTAATGGACTGTGACTCTGGAGTGTGAGTGAGAGCTGGCCACAACTGGGCAGGAGGAAGGTCCTGAAATCCAGTTAAATATAAAACTAATGGATTTCCCAGGTCTGGGTAGGTGAGGAGTCAAACCTGGAGGAGGCTGCCTAGGCAAAAAGGAGCAGGCAGGTCACCATAAGTAAGAGTGCAGGTGTTAGAGAGTTCAACACTGGTCCTTGGGTGGAGGTCAGTTTTTCTTTGTTTGCTTTTATGCTTCCTGCTGGGTGTGGAAGGACCTGAGTTTACAGGAGATGGTTCCTGGCTAAAAGAAGATGAGAGATCTGTGGGTAACGACGACAATGATGATAGCAAGTGCTTACATGATGACTACTATGCTTACTATTCTAAGCATGTTATGTATTTTTAACTCATTAGTCCTTACAGGGATTGTATGACATGTATGCTGGTATTATTTCCATTTTACAGGTGTAAAAAATGAGGTAGAGAGTTTATATAACTTGCTTAAGCACAATAACTGGTAGAGCCAGGATTTGAACCCAGGCAGTCTGTCCCCAGAGTCCATACTCATAACTCTATATCCCGGCATATGTTGTCCAACATAATTTGGCATCCCTGTCAAATAAATGCTTTTTCTGATGAACCCACAATGCGAGTCAACTTGGAAGCACATTGCTTCACAATACCAATGTTCTTTCAGCAAATATCTCTGGCAGCTGGGAAAATATGAAAATAGTCAGTTTCTATAGTTCGATGTATAAATTGGTTCCATTCTTATTTGCATTAAGAATGTTCTTTGAATGCTTCTTTTGCACTCCCCTTAAGCATACACTTGAGGCCTAGTAGAGAAAGAGATCTCTGGGAATCTCTTCAGATACTTGATCCTGATGTGGTTAGCTCTTATGAGTTAACAGTAAGTGACTCATCCAATAAAAACAGTTATCAACTACTGAGCACTGACTATCTAATAGACATTGTACTAGCATTTTACCTACATCATTTCCCTAATCTTTGATCTGACTGATAAAACAGGTATTATAATCCCAATTTTAGAGATAAGGAAACTGAAGCACAGAGAGTTCAATAATTTGCTTGCTCAATTGTCCCAAACAAAAAAGTGGTAAACCTTGGATTTGAACTTGGGTCAGGAAGACTCCAAAGCTCTTGCCCTTAACCACTGCAGTAGACAGTGCAGTAGAGCTTTAGCACTAAGTGACATTTGTCTGGGTAAGAATGTGAAAATTGTGATGTCAATTTCTCAGTCCTAATCAAGGGTTTTGTGATGGCTTTGTAGTATATCGACTTGGCTAGGCTGAACTGCATTTCCCAGAATTCACTTTCTTGTATGTTTCTGGTGACGGAGGAACCACAAAGAAAATTCTTGGGAGATTTGGAGGACAGGAGTTAAGTGGCAGCCATCTGAGAGCTCACACACTGGTGCTGATCTGTTGAGTCAGTTTGTGGTTGGTGTGAAGCAGCTTTTCCCCTGAATTCTGCTTACAGTTCTCCAACTCCTGGGCCAGGTGTGTGCTTAGTTGTGTGGCAAAGGACCTTGACTTCTGTCTGTTACCAAGATTGGTCCACCTTGTGTCTATGGCTTCCAGCCTGCCCTTCATATTTCCCTTGCACCCATCTTCTCTTAGTGATTGCCTGCTCTGTGGACACAGCTCTAGCATCACACGTGGTGACAACAGCCTTATAGACTGCTTATCCAGCTCCCACAAGGCCACTTCCCTGGAATAAATCTCTACTGCTTCTGCTTCTCTGGTTTAACCCTGACTGACATGGTCCATCTCTACCATCTCTACATGGTCCCTGCCCCAGCATAAAGACCATCGCCTATGGTACCATGCCCTATTTTCTATAATGCTATTTCATTTGGGTCTTAACTAGGAGATAAACGAGGTAGGAACTCTTGTCCCATTTTACAGAAGAGGAAACTAAGGTCCTATAAGATTTGATGATTTGCCTATAGATTGCACAAGATTGGGACCTACACCTCTGGACTTCAGTTAGGTGCCTTAAATTTATTCTGAATTTCAATATTATGATTTTTTTAAACCCATGCACATAGGAATGGGTGTTGGATCTCTTGCCAAGGCCAGCCTTCTCTATAAGTAGTTTGAGTTAAGATTTCTCCATGAAAGTGAAATTATAATGGGGCTTGATTGGGCATTTCCTTCTCTTTGCGTTTAAAAATAACCTGCTGATGAATTCTTTCAGAATCTGTTACCAGCTGACTACTGTTCACATTCCTCTGTCATTCATAGTCAAATGTGTGACTGTTTGAGGTAAGGGAGGCTCATAGTGTGCACTCTCCTTCTGAAGAGGCACCTTGTAAAAAAGCAGACCAATGTGAGGAAAATTAATATAAAGTCTTTGGTGGCTCATGAAACAGAAGTGATATATTTATATAGGACTGACGTGATCAAGCTATAGCTCTAAAGGACATTAACACATTAATCTCTTGCCTTTGGACAGGGATAACTGTGTCTCTTTCATTCTTTAAAACAGATTCTTCTTTCACACTCCTCTGAAATGGTTCATGGCACAGATGAACCACGTATAGTGCCCAACCCACTAGAATGTAAGCTGCATGAGACCAGGGGCCTTGTCTATCTTGCATATGTTAGTCCCTGGCACTCAGTACATAAACAGTGCTTAGCACATAGTAAGCACTCAAAAGCATTGACAGAATAAATGTTTTCAACTGAATTTGTTACAGCAAGTGTTACAGCAAGTGGTCCCGGGGACAAACCGAGCAGCACACGGAGAGTTGGAGAATCAAAGTTTATTTGCCGGTGGGCTCAGAGGGGCCTCGCCACCAAATTCTGAGCCCTGTCTACCCAATTTTTTCCACTTTTATTAAGTTGTGGTGGTCTGGGGGGTAGAGTGTCAGGTGGTTAATGCCCTCCAGGTAATAGGTTAGTTGATGTGTAAGATAATAGATTTAGTATTATGCTGATGCGTCAGGTAGTAGATTAGTTGATGGGCCAGGTAATAGGTTAGTTGATGGGCCAGGTAATAGGTTAGTATTATGCTGATGCGGGTCTTCCATGAGGGGTGGGGGTCTCAGGTGACTGATGTGCCAAGTAACAGATGGGGGTTTTCCTTATCAAATTGAAGGAAGAGAAATCTTTGAAGAAGAGTATTTCTCTCTTATAATAATAACTAATATTGGGATAACATATTATAGCTTGTTTCCTGATTTTGGAAAGTCCTATCTTGATGATGAGGACAATGATGATGATGATGATGATGATAGCAAACACATAACAATTACTACGTACCGTGGATTGTTTTAAGCGCTTTTCATATGTTACCTCATTTAATCTTCAAAAAAATTTTGGAGTGGGTAATATTGTCACCCCAAATGAGGAAACTGAGGCACAGAGAGTTTAACTAGCTTACCCAAGGTTGCCCAGGAAGTTATTATAGTAGTGAGGCAAGGTCTGAATCCAGGCAGTCTGGGTCTAAGACCGTTCTTAACCATTAAACTGTATTGCTAATCTATGATTATTATTCAGAATTGAATTGGATTATAAACCCAGTTTAAGCGATGCCTATGTTGGTAGCCATCACCAGTTTCTGGCTATTTCCTCCTGATTCTTTTTTTACAACATACATATTAGACATATCTGTACATGCATACATATGTTTGCTCCAATGGTAAATCTCTTTTCCAAACACTGAATAATGATCACATAGGAATTAGCCATAACAAAGGTGAATGTCTGTAACTACCATCCTTACTATTGACTAGAATTTCCAGCTGTTTTTTGGAGGAAGGTGAGAAATGTCTTAGTCTGTTTAGTGTTGATATAAAGAAATATCTGAGACTGGGTAATTTATAAAAAGAAGTTTATTTGGCTCACAATTCTGCAGGCTGTACAAGAAGCATGGCACCAACACCTGCTTTTGGTGAGGGCCTCAGGCTGCTTCCACTCATGGTGGAAGGGGTATGGGAGCCAGTGTGTGCAGAGATCACATGGTGAGAGAGGAAGAAAGGTGGGGGTAGGGGGTGGAGGTGGAGAGGTGGGGGGGTTGCAGGTGCTGCCAGGCTTTTTTGAACAACCAGCTCTCTCTGGAGCTAATAGAACAAAAACACACTAGTTATCTTGAGGATGGCACCAAGCCATTCATGAGGGATCTGCCCCCAGGACCCAAACACCTCCTGCTAGGCCCCACCTCAAACACTGGGGATGGAATTTCAACATGACATTTGGAGGGGTCAAACAAACCAAACTATAGCAAATGTGAACAGGAAAAGAGTGGGTGGAGCCATATGAGGCTTTGGTGTCACAAGGGTGAGAAGAGGCAAAACAGAGGGGTATTGTGAGTAGCTCCCAAGACTAAACCATTGAGTAGGCATTAAATGATAACAGTCCTCCTTGGAGTTTTAACAATGGAAATGGGCGTGACACAAGGGTCAGGACCACTCTGGGTGTGACCTGCTTGAGCACAGAGTCTTTAGGCATGTCTTAAATCTCCTGAATTAGCTGTCAATTTTAAATAAATTAGAAAAAATAGTAAACAAATAATTTTGAAAATTTGAGAGCCAGCTGGCCTCTGATCTCATTGATTCCGTTTGCCCCACCACTTTTTCCCCTTGTTTGTTTCCACTGCTCTGCTTTCTTGCTCAGCTTTCTCTGCACGGTCTGGGTTCTGCCACATTATCATCACACATGGACCATGAGCCAGGGGCCAGCTCACGGAGCCCAGGGGTTTGCATTTGCTAGAAATGACAGTTTTTTTCTAGTGCTGCTATAAAGCTTATCTGCTTATGTTATTTCTCAATATCAAATCACAGTAGAAAAACAGAAATCCCCCTGCTTAACACAGGTAGGATTACACTTGGGAGTGTTGATGACTTAAGCAAAGATTTTCCACCTACAGCCAAGTGATTGATGGCTTATCCATCTGCACATAAAACCAATGTTTAAATCCTGATTTGAATGGGCCATGTCACCTGCAGTTTCCAAACAACTGCATATTTCCGCCCAAAGTAAAATACAAAAACTGAGAATGAATACTTGTAAGTCAGCTTTTTATTTCTATCCTGTTTGATAACCTGGAGGAGTCTCTCACTTGTGATATTAATTGTTCTTTGTGGCCCCGCGGTGGGCCATGACAAGGTCACCAGGTTGAGTCTGTGGCTTGTTCCCGTGTTGTCTTCTCACAGCTGGAGAAGGAAGTCCATCCCAGCAGGTGTCATAAATACCAATTTCATTGTCATTTAAATCTAATTATGGAACTAGACACAATGGGTTTTTGACTTTCCTTTGAAAAACCTATTAGGAGAGTGTTTTTGAGGCAAATAAAATGAAAATGTGCATGTTTTCCTGTTGTTTTTTTTTTACTAAATTTCTTTTCAATTTGATCCATACTTGAGTGTCAACAAGTACTTTCTAGTTAATTCCTTTTCTCAGTTTGAAAATACTATGTGTTCACACCTCAAGGTGTACATATACATACATGTGCATACCTATATATGTGTGCACATACACCCCTGCACAGTTCAATCATTTGTACTCTGAACAGCATTTAGACTGGTGTTGTGTCTAAGTAGTCAATATCCTATTTGAATTATACCGTTTCCTGAGCCCTCAGTAGCTCTCACCTAGACCACTGTGACAGATTCCTAACTGGCCCTCCTCCCTCCACCCTTGACTCCTGACAGTTGTGTTCTACAAAACAGCTAGAGACAGTTTAAAAAGTAAATCAGACCACATCACTCCCCTGCTATCACTTTTGGATGGCTTTACACTGCAATAGGAGTAGAGTCCAAATGTCTTACCATGGTCTATATAGTCCTATATTACCTGGATCTTTCCTTTCTCTTTGATTCCACCTCATTCTATTTCTGGATCCTTTCTGCCTTGGGGGCTTTCCACTTGCTCTTTCCCCTGCCTGAACCTTTCTTCCCCAGACCTTAGCATGGCCAACTGTTTCTATTCATCCAGGTCTTAAGGTCAAATGATGCTTTCCAAGGGCAGACCTCCATGCTCACGCTGGCTAAAGTGGTGCCCCCTCTACAACTCTCCATCCTATTACTCTATTTTATTTTATTCATAGAATTTATCACTGTCTGAATTCACTTTATATATGTTTGTGAAAACATTTATTGTGTGGTACCCCACAGGAATGCAAGTGCCATGAGGAGAGTGTCCTCATCTGTCTTTTCCATCGTTGTACCTCAGCACCTATGAAACATACAGGCATATTCTAGGTGCTTAAAGAATTATTTGGTAAGTGGACAAATGCGTGAATAATTTTACTTGAAAGGTAGTTTTGTGTAAATTTGATGATTTAGTTCCAGATTTTTTTTTATTTTGAAAATTTTTAATCATAATTGCCAGTGCTGATTGGTACTTAGAGAATCACAAACTTTTAGCTGGAAATATTATTCGATTATCATTCCAAGGAGACATTCCCTTAGTAACATTCCTGACAAGGAGTCATCTAGCCTTTATTAAAATATTTCCAATGTTGAAAAGTTCACTGCTGTTTTATGCAGCATGTTCTAATATTAGACAACTCTATTGTTTTTCCTTAAAACTAAAATTTTCTTCCTATTAGGCTGACTCTTAGGTGTAGTTCTGTCTTGGAGGGTTACACAGCTAAGCCTTTCCTTCCCTTCCACACAGAGGTGCTATAATGATCCCTTCTTAAATAGCGTTGGTCAGCTACATTTCTTCTGTAAGCTCAGTGATTCCTCACGTGACTCTCTTACCAGATCTTTCAGTGTTGTAATATCTTTCAAAAAATATTTGCTGCCTTCTCCTTTCTGAATGCATTCTTCTTTGCCAATATTCCCGTTAAATTCTGCCACCCAAAGGGGAAGACAATATAAAGTCATCTGAGTATAGGAAAAAAAAAAAAAAATCAGGAGTCAGAAAAACCATCAAGAAGTTGAAAATTATGAGCATTCCCCAGGAAAGAATGGTCATTATTACCAATAAGACTTCTTTTTTCACTTTGTCCTTTCTTTTAACCATGTTGGCATTTCCCTACGTATAGACTTGAGGGAAAGGATTCATAGGAGGTCAGCAGATTTCTTCCTTTACACTGTGGAGATGGACGGCTTTGTAGGTGTGACTTTCCCCCTGGACCCTCAGTCAGAAAGAATTCTTTCTGGGAGAAAGAGCTTCCTTGACTCCAACTGTACGGTTCTGCTGTGTGTTCAACCTGAAATCTCAACAAATATAGATTATTTTTCCAATGCCGAATATTGCTGGAAAGGCCACAGCTCGTTCCTTCCTGGTTCCCTCTCAACTTCAGTCACAACCACAGTACAAAAGCTGGATTCATAGTAGGAACAACGTGGTGACTCTCCTTCCAACAGAAAGGCGACTGAATTCATAATCTTCCCTCTTTGGGAAGGAGGTACTTTCTCTGAAAGTTCTTTGGTCTGTAAACTTTGGGTGGCATGTGAATCACTTGGCGGTGTTGCAATGGCTTAAAGGATGCCAAGAAGCCATTGAAGTCAAGGTAAACAAAAAAAAACCAAAGCAAAATACTTAAAATACAATTAAAAAAAAAAGTAGACCAAATGTTTTTGTTTTGAAAACTAAAATCTATTTGATTCTATCATCTTAAGCGGTAGTGATTATTTTATGAAAAGATGGAGTTCTTTAGTGGACAAGTGGTCCTCTGCAAACAGTGTTGTCCCACACATGGCAATTGCTCTTATGAAGACACAGGGCTTGGGGATGCCTCTACTGCTGGCAGTTGGGCAAGGAGAGAGAACATGGCTTCACAAGCCCCAAAAGTGCATGAAGCCCACAGATGCATTTTTAGTTATTGAAAGACTCACTCCCAACCTCATAATCAAGGCACAGAGTTGGACAGTACTCTCCACTTCCACATACACCTCTTGGCTATCTTCTCAGACTTGGACAAGTGACTTCTTTTCCTATTCAAAGCTGTCCTTAATCTCTATTTTAATTGTATAAAATTTTACAACAATAGTGATGGCCAAGAGAAGCTAAGAGAGAGAGAGGAGATTGTAATTTATTTACCCAAGTGATGATTCCAAGCATTTCATTTAACTAGTTTACTAATAGACCTCAAGCTCTCCCGGTGCTTCCTTAAAGACCTGATGATGTGGAAACCAATCTTCTAAGCTGCAAATTCCAAATGGATTCAGCTCAAGATTTTTTTTTTAACCTTTAAGATTGTACATTTGGGCATATTTGCAGGAAAAGAAAGATTTTAATACCAGGCTTATTCTTGATTACTAGACATTTCTGGAATCCCGTTAAGGGTTCCGGAAGGGATAAGATATTTTTAGTTTTCTCTGATGGCTATGATGTTTCTTTGTGAACAAGGAGGCTCCTCTGTGATCATTACTAATGAATTTTCGTTGATCAAATGAAGGAAACAGGGGACAGGGTGTCTGTGAGAGGATAAATGAGACAGCAGTGACGCTGCCTGAGTCCAGGCATGTTGTAGAGACGAATGAGAGTTCAAGAGGATGAGCTAGGAGGATTGTTAGAGTCCAAGGGAATTATTGTATCATCTGTTTAATAGTACTCCAGGGAGAAGATGCATAATTTGCTAGAAGAGAAACCACAGAGATTTATTTGGTAATATGTGATCCATCTTCCTCACAACTGGAGAAAATTATTTCTAGATCCATGAGGTAGAGCTGGCAAATGTGTGTTGGAGATTTTTTTTTCAGTTACTGAAATGTCAGGGCTCAATGTGAAAATCAAAAGCTCCTAAAGACAATACAAGAAATCAAAGTAGATACACACATCTTAAAAATTATATCTCTTTGCTAAAGATGATAGACTTTTTCAGGAGACTGTTCTATTGTTATACCCCAAGTAGAGATTTTTCCTTAAAAGTTCTTGAAGAATTTATATAGAGGGAGAAGATAACAAAGGAAATAAAAGATGCAAGAATTTTGGTAATTGGTGTCCTGTGGTCAAGATCCTTAAATTACAGTCTTTCTCTTAATATCAAAGAGATAGTGTAAACAATCTTTTGTGAAGTAGCCAATCATGTTTTGTGCCCATTTTAGAGATAGTGCACTTGGAAGTACTTAAAGAGAGTGAAAATTATACAGAAACAAAATTCTGATATCTTCATTAGGCAATTTCTTCTCCTAGGATAATCCAGACCACCGATAACTGCAAGACAGCTTGTGATGGAAGGATGGAAGACAGAAGACCCTGTGGCTTTAATTTTTCTCTGGATGCAGACAGACAAAATTCCAGAGCATGGCGCTTGTCCCGGTCTCTGTTCTCCTCATTTCTTCTTTAGGAGCTCAGACAGGCCTATCCTTGTATTTTCCTTAGTCTTGCTCTTTCCTTTGTGTATACGGCTACCTGGGGTCTCTGTTCCTCTATGTGTCATAGTTGAAGTAGGCTTGGCTTCACATCCCAGCTTTGCCACTTACAAGTCGTGCAACATTAGGGATGACACTTATTTTAATCCACTGTGAGCCTAGGAATAGAGCCTGAGACAAAATTTTATGTGTTGTCACTTTAATGGGAAGTGTCATCCTAGAGACACAATAGTGAAGAGAAAAGGGAGGGAGGCAGCACAGGAGATGGGAGGAAGAGCAGATACAAAGGGGACCTTTCCAAGCTGGCCACAGCTCTGTGACAATACCGTTGATTCCTCAATCTTTCAGGGCATCTTTAGAGAGACTGCATGAATTGCTGTGTCCCAAGTGCACCCAGAGGAAGGAGGAGAAGAGGATTTATCCATCATCTCCCATCTCTCATTGGTCAAAGCGTGCCCTGCGACTTCTCTGTACTTCTGGGTTGTATGACCTGGTCCTCCTACAGCCACTGTGGAAACCCAAACCCATGTTAGTAGTCACCTCACCAGCAAGAGCCACAGCATAATGGGCACACAGCAACCAGGAGTAGGCCAAAGGCCCTGCTGGCAACCCTTCCTGCATACTGCAAAACCAGTGTGCACCAGTGCATGTATGTGAACGCAAGAGGGTCCATGGCACATCACACCATTGTGACTAAAGCAAAGGCTTTGGCAAGAGGCAGGAGTCGCTAGGCATGAGGTGTGAGGAAAGGTGCTTTTGGTCATATTCACACATTATGTTAGACTCCAGGGGCACCTGCTGCTGCAAGCCCAGCTAGTCCAGCATGCAGACGGCCGCCATGATACCTTCCTCCGGCGAGGATCAACACCTCTCCTTGTGGCCTCCCAGACTGTGCTTTGGAGCTGGGCGAGCTTCCTCAAGAGTCACCAGCAGCTGGAAGCCATTGCTGAGTGGAAACTGTGGTGGGGCATAAGCCGGGTGCAGCATGTCACCCATCCTTTCTAAATCTTGGGGTTTTTTTTAATGAGTAATGAGCAGAAGCTATTGTTATTTCCTCTTCTTCCCCATTGCATGCTTCCCTCCACAGTATCCTTTCTCTCCATCCATGTGCCATGCCCAGCTCTACGTGTGCGTTCCTGGAGTCTCTTACCCTTGAAATCACCTCTTTTGCCAGGCTTTCTAAATTGCCTCTCTGCTAGTTTTCAAGGACCTTAAAAACCCATTGTCTTGTCCGATGCCTTCTCTGACTGATTGAGAGTTACTTTTACATATTCCTCACCTTCCAAGAAAAATGTATGAGCATGCTATTTACGTTCTTCTGATGGCTTTGTTTGTGGCCCTGGCAATGACCATATTTGGAATGCTCTTCTGAAATATTGTGGATATTGATATTGTGAGTATTATCTCATCAAAGGCAGAGAATGTTTACAGTATCCCTTAAGAGTAGCACCAGAGTTCTCTACATAGGAGGAAACATTGCCACTTTTGGCTATCGACAATGAGGAGGTAGGAATGCTCCTTACAGCTACTCTTTTTCTTCTTTCTTTTTGCTATTTTTCATTAATGTCTTCTTGTTTCCTCTGACCATCTCACAAGGAGGATAGTATTTCTGCTTAATCCCATGGTTTGAGGCTCCTTAATAAGGTAACAATCTGCCTTGCAATAGAGTAATGATATACGTTACCACCCCACCCCTGCAACTCCACGGGGACTAGGACTGGTCAGGGTTGCAGTTTGGATCGTGGGGAGAGAGAGGAGGAAGTTACCAAATGAGTGTCCAAGTGTGGAAAAAGTCAGAGTCAAAAGATGAGTCTTTGGGAAGCATGGAGGCTTAAAAACTGCAAACCCAAGTGCCACCATTAAATCGAAGAGGCAGCCTTCAGGTTGGCTGATGGGAGGCAAAGTCAAGAGTTAGGAGCTGGGTGAAACCAGAATGATGAAAGATCAGGAGCAATAGAGAAATGTTTTGGATGACTGCAAGAATAAAGCTGGAGTGTAGAACCTACTTTTAAAGGTCATCGGCTGGACAGAAGTCAGCATGTAGGTGTGACAAAATAGATGAAAAGTACAGCATTGGGGTAGATCAGGTATATGACCAGGACTGCCCATGTGGAAAGAACATTTTAGCAAGGGATACATAACTCTAGCTGCTCACAAGCGCTGAACTACACATTGGTGGGAAATAGACTTAAAGGTAAATAGCCAATTTGGTCAAAGGAATCAGACAGCAGCAGGTGGAATTCACCCTTGCCTTGGCTTTCTCCCTGCTGGCTCAGACACGTATTTCATAATCGGCAAATGCAAAGCAGCATTTACCACCCCACCCAAACATACACCTTGGCCTGTTCTTGCTGTAGGCTCAAACCCAAAGAGCCCTTGTTTCACACTCAGTTTCAGAATATTTCATATTCCCCCGGGCAGGGAACCTCCTTTTCTTGTTTTCGATATAGTGACTTTTCAGCTTACAGCCTGGGTAGGGATGTGATATTTGATTAATGTCAAATTTGCTCTGAATGTTGCTGGCTTCAATATTCATGTTGTGGAAACTGCAGCTCTTCCCGTGGTTTGGATATTTTACATCTACACATTACATTCAGAAAGCCAGAGTTCAGGCTCATGGAAAAAAATAGCTAAATTGATGACTAATTTTACATCAGAAGCTTTTCAACCAGAGAAATAGTGTGCTACAAGAGTAAGCAGAGTTGCTCCACCCTTGGCCCCCTGCCCTTTGCTTGGAGAGAGATTTTCAAGTATCTCTTTGAGAGAGGGTAGAGGAACCACAGAGCAGAGGCCCAACTGCATGGACCACACAGGAGATGGCCCAATCGAAACACAGGCAGCTGGAAGTTCCTGTCCTCTGGGCACAACTGACCAAGGCTATTGAGTAATGCAGCTACTTGTTATGCCAAAAAGGATTGTTTAGGAGGAAAATGGGGTAGTTTTTCTTGCATAACATATCTTACTAGAGGGTCATGACCCATCTTTCTTATTGCCCCCACTTTTATTTATACACCATAAGGAATAATTTCCATCTCACTCTCCCCACTCCTTTGCCAGAACATATAGAAATGTCCATGTTCAAAATGAAAGGCTCTCGTTTTCTTGGCTGACTATCAAGATTTTTCCAGATTGTCAACTCCTTAAGAGGGGAGAAGCATAAAATCCAGCTGTAGAAACCCAGAAGTGACCTAACATGATCCAGGTGTTTCCAGTTTTCTTAGGAAAGAAGACGAACATATACGTAATGCCAGATTTTCCATGTCTGGAGGATATTGCCTGATAACATTAGGTTGCTGATCACAGTTTGGATGGTGGGTTGTGACTGATTCCATGGTGTGTAACAGCTATATCGATTTATCAGACTTGGTTTCGTAGTGGTATTCTGAAAGTTTGTGACCTTGCATTTATCCTTCTTCCATCTCATTAAATGCATATAAAAAGGATTTAAAAGCAGTAAACTTGTAAAGACAGCATGGTGATATGGAAAATGCAAGGAGACTTCAGAGGAGAAATGGGTTTTAGCCTTAGTTCTGCCACTTGCCAGCCATGTGTCTGTGGGTAAGTCTGCAATCTCTTTGCTCCTCATTTTTTTAATGCATAAAATGGACAGAATGCCCTTAATGTCCTACTATAAAATTAAAGCATTTTGTTGAGGACAGATTTGTTTGTACAAATAACTTGGACAAAGCTATGGATAAATGTATATTGAGTGGTCTACAGGCTTACCTGTTAAGTCTTTAGTAACATTCTGACCCAGCATCCATTGACTAGATGTAGTCTACTATATTTTTTGATTATGTTTTTTTCATGGGTTAAAATTGAAAGAGTATGGCAGAACAAACTAATTCCCCAGAATGAATACCAAGACACCTGCCAAAACCTTCCTCATCCACCTTCAAACGCCACCTACTTTTTAGAGAATTCTTAGGTCTTCTAACCTGGAATAATTGCAGCTCCTGGGTCTTCCCAGGACTAGCCGTTTCCATGGCAGCTCCTATGTGAGGTTACCTACTGAGGATAACACTCATCTGGGAACATGTCTGTCTTCCCCCCGAGGACAGGGGCCTAGCTTCAGTTGGCTTTGAACCTGCCCGCCTTACCTTGTAGAGCACCATGCATGCAGGTGCACAAGGCATGCTTTCTAAATTGAATTACGGTGTCTCATCAGTAGAGAATGCCTGGGAGGGAAAATGGTGGTGGCTGCTGATGTTGGTGGGGGATGACACAGGGAAAGAGACTCAAAGTGAGGGTCAGAGAGCTGGACTGCAGGTCAGGCTTTGCCCCTGAGCTGCTGTATGTGCTTGAGATGAGTCACTGAGACCTTTGGGCCTTTTTTCTTCCCTCTTTATAATGAGAGAAGGGAGGAGTTGGCCTTTAGGCTCCTCACAGTGCTAAGATTCTAACATTTTCTATTTTATGCTACTTTCATTTAAGGTAAGGTGCTGAGAGGAACAAATCGAGACATGTTTTTAAATGGGAATCACCTAAGTGTGTGATTCCAAGGCAATAGGGATCTATTCTATTTTGAAAGGGGAGGATTATTTTATGTAAGTATGGGGTTCAGGATTAGGAGTTCATCAAGTTCATCAAGTCTATCTGTGGATAGTGTCTCAGAGAATGGTTTGAAATAAAAAACCCAGCATAAGAGGAATAATCCAAGATCATCTCCATTTGGAATATTGTACAGATTGCAAAATACATTATATTAAAAATAAATATGAATTAGAATTTTAATTAAGTCTTCAAATTTTGATAGTTATTATTTTAAATAATATTTAAAATAATGTTATATAATAATATAATAATATTTATTTATTGTTATCTATAATAATTATTTATTACTGCAATTTATAATTTATCATTATTATTATTATTGAAATCTCACCACAATTTTTTTCCCTCTCATTTCTCGTATGAGAATAGTTTGGAGTTATTCCTAAAAAATTGAAATATCCTTTAAAATAGTATTGCATGAAATGTATTTTTATTAGTGCAAAAGGATAGAATTCTTTCACATATGTTGGGTTAGTTTCAATTCCAAACTGCAGAACCTTCTCTTATGGAGTTAATGCAAAGTAGGTATTTAATTGTACTCTTTGGGTAGTGCACATTGCACCAAATTGTTTTACTGCTGGGTCCTTTGTAATTTATTGAGACCACTTTAATATGATCTTGCTGGATCATACATATATAAATATTTCACTTCTCTATATATCAATTGTATTGAATCTGCTTTATAAATCTAGTAATCTAGTCAATTTTGCAACCTGTTTTATCAAAATTGACTTTCCATCTATCTTCTTGGGGGCCAGGAAAGAAACTCAATAAGTTTCAAGCCTCTTTTTTTCTTGTCTTTTAAATGCAGTGGAATCTTTACCAGATGAAATCAACCCTTTGTCCATTGTCCAGTTGTCCAAGTAAATTTAAAGCAGAGGATTTTTTGACAGCTTTGTTAATGTAGCTCTTTTTTTTTCTTGCTGGCAATTCAAGGATAATTGAGGTCTAGTGTTGAGCTTTAAATATGTACTTGAAACTTGAAAGGGAAGCTTGATGAGGTGTGTACTGCAGACTAACCTCTCAATTATTCACACATTTATATGACTGTAATCACCAAGGCCTCTCACTGTAAATATTATGAACACTTTTATAACCAGACACTGATATGAGCTAATAGGCAGTGAATTACAACTCAAATGATGAAATTACAAATTGTAATCAGAATATGGTCAGGGTCATCAATCATAATTAACATCGCTGTCGTTTGTTTCTAAAATCTCTGGTGCTGTATCAAGTCACATTTTTGTATTAACTGAGTAATTTCCAAGATGGGAAGAAAATCTCACAAAAATGTGGTTAGTGACCCTTACTCCCTTTGTCCTTTCCTCCCTTCCTGCTTGCTGTGCAGTTGCCTAAAGTTTTTGGGATGAGCAGTGACAGAAGTATCTATTTCTGGATTAAACGATGGAGAAAGATGTGTGTGTAAATTCTGCCACGAATTGTAAATCATGTACAGTTTATTATACATCCAGCTAATGTATGCATAATCATGGGCAACAAATGATCAACAAGAATACAACTAGGGTTGGACATTATTTTTAAGTCCTTCCTCACTAAGAGTTGTTGAAAACCCCAGACCAAGAGTAGCTAATAACAGGCTCTAATAACTGATACTGAAAGTAGTGACGGATACCAACAGCAACAGCATCTTCTTGACATTGACTTTCTCTTTTTGGGTCCTCTAGTGGCTGTTGCTCCTCTTCTGAGTGTCATCCTTATTCTTTCGTGGTCTATTTTGGCATGGTCATTTCCATGTATCAGAGCCCTGAGAGCATTTGCTACAAGTTTATTTGAAGTTTGGTTGGTTTTGTTGTCGCTCTTTAGTTTTAATTAATTTTATTTCTAGGATACTCTGCTCCACCCACTTCAATCTGAAAAATACTTGCCTTTAGTTACTTACTAGCAGGGAATTGCCTTCTTTTATTTCTGTGCACTCTTATAGTCTGAGATTTTTTTTCTTTTAATAAAAGTATATGGGGGAGAAGACTTTTACCACCGAATTGTTTCCAGATTGAAGTGAAAATGAAGTCCCCCATTGGCTGGAAACACAGCTGCCATCTCATGTTCCACATCTCTCCTGTGTCCTTGCTGACAGCGGCAGCTCACTGGTGTCATGTTTAGCCATTTTCATGCCTTGCGTGTCGTGAGCTGGCTTGGCTGTCTCCCCTTGCAGCCTCTATGGAATTGGTGACTCCATGGCCTGGCAAGACCTGGGTGGATTGAGGGGGCACGTGTGATCCAAAGATGGCCTGTCCATAGCTTTGCCAATGACTTCCAATGGTGGCGTCTGGGGGGATAGAGGAGACACCCTCTCTCTTCTCTTTTGTTGGAATTTAGAATTGGGGAAATTTAAAGACTGGGCAAGTTAGCTTTGGAAACTGACTGGAAAGGCCAGAGTTTAGACATGGGGCCAGGGCAGCAACGGCAGGCTGAAATAATGAGGATAAGGAACAAGGGAATGGGGAGAACAAAGCAAAGATGCACTGAGTAGATAGGGGTGGGGGTGGGGTTGTCCATTCAGTCCCTGAGAGAAATGGAGAAAGACAGACACATATACAAATAGAAATTCATGTACCAACTCACAGCAAAAGCCACCTTGTTTCCTGACTGCTTTTGCTTCCAGTATCAGTTCATCCACGTCTCTTACCTTGGAGCATCTTGAATGAGACTTCTCTGCCCCTTATGACCAAATGAGTCTTGACAACATCAGCAAAGTTTAATGAACTTTTGTTGAATATTATAACACTATGATTAATGGTATTACAGCCACCAAGGTAAGTTAATTAAAAGATATCCAATGTAATTGTTGCCCTCCTGCTACCATTTCCCAATCATACAGATTTTTTCTAAATGCCTTGACATTAGTCTATAGTTGAAAACCCACTGGAAATTGTTTTCCCCCTTGTTATCAATATCCATCAAAAAGTCAGATACCATCATATCAGAACTCAGAAGTCCATATTATGTAGTCCTTCATTATTTTGTTTTAATGAATGCTTTATGGAACTAGTAAATTGTTGTGTATGATATAAAAATAGACTGGGATGAAGTTTTGTGCTGAATGTATGATCTGGAAACCACAAGGCATTTGTATTTCATTCTCCTAGTGCACTAGTTGTCATTAAGTTCCCCTTGGGAATGCCATGTTCTGACGGCAGCTGAATGTAGAAGTCTATCTTCTTTGTGGTAAAGGAAAAGAAGTGTGTTTGAGAGCATTTACATACATATCTTACTGTTCATTTGTGTGATTGCTTCTCTCTGTTGAATATGGTTTGGCAATGAGGTATAATAAAATTTTTATTTTGGCAAGGGTAGGATATCACTCATAAGTAAGGCAGATCTTCCCAAACAAGTTGCTATTTAAAATTTAAAGCATCCGTGTTCACTCGCATATTTCACTTATACAGTATATTTATCTTCTTTTATTGGTTTTTCATGCTTTTGTGATTGTTGTTCTTTGCTTCTTCTGTCATCTCTTCAGTTATCCTGGAAATAGTGGATGCCTTTGATCAGGGTGGAACATAATGCCATCTGTAAATATAAGAAGATAAATATCTTCCAGGGACATAATGCATGAGGTCTAGTGAATAACAGACATTCATGTATATTATTAATATCCACATATTTGATCATATTTGGGCTATATTCTTTACTCAGCTCTGCCAACCAAACACACACATACACACATGCGCACACAACCAAAACCCCAACCAACTATTAATTGAGTTAGAAACTATGAGCTTTTTGTTCAGGCAATGAAAAGGAAAAAGTTCTTGGGGTAGGATAATTCTAATGATAATTTTTTCCCCCTTTAGATTTTTTAACTGCAGTAGGCACACTGAATTCAGTGCTGGAGGCAGCCATCGTGCTGTGAAGAGATATTATTTGTCTCATTAGTGCTATGGGAATGCCATGAAAGGGTCTATGACCTAGAGCCCATCTTGCTTTAATAATGGCTTCACACTCGTAAAAGATTTTTAATAGCTACATGAGACATATTTAAATATTAAATGCCATTCCTCTTTGTTGATTCATGAACCCCAATGAATAAGACTCCTTCGTGCTTCCAAAGTTAAAGAAATATGCCTGACTTCTCACGCCAGTGAGTGAACGAAACAAACCCACGAATGGAAACACCTCAACCCTGACCTGCTAACCCATTTGCAAACCTGAGAACTCCAAGCCTTCGGCTTTTGTTGGCCTTGAGTTCTCTGTCTTGAAACAAAATTTTTATCTGTTTGATACTTGTTTCCCATCCTGCTCTAGGAGAATTAGGAAAATATGGTCACATACAGGTAATGAGACTCTTTTCCAAACACAACCTTTTGGTTTTCATCATAATTTGGTTCATTTGCTTTGGTCCCCCAGTGACAGACAGCATTGCATCTGCAGAGATGGATCATTTCCCTACACAAAGAGCAAGCATCATGTGCTTATATTTAAATTTGGACAGACCAACGCTCACTAGTTCATCTGTGTATTTAGATTTCAGTAAGAACTCATGAGCCTGGTGATGCCATTGCTGTTTTCCCAAGGCTTTGTGATGGAGTGTAATATTACATGAGAATCAGTGCTGTTTATTTACTCAGGGAGTCTTCCTAAGATTAGCACCTGGCATCATACAATTGTATGATGATCCTGTATGGTTGACAAGACTCGAAAGAATTGTGTCTGCCTTTCTTTCTTGCCTTCTGGTGTGGATATCAGGTCTGTACCATTTGGAGATGCCTTTATTTACAGAAGGGAAAATTCAGTTAGAGACTTCCTGTTCTGCCTGGGGAAAAATGATGGTAGAAAGGTATTCTAAACTAAAGAGCTAGGATATGTGAGCCCAGAAACACTTGGGGTTTGGCATGCTTTGTAGTTATTTCTAAAATATTTGGGGTTCAGCAGAGCCCAAAATGTATTTTGCTCAAAGCACCATTTCCCTTTCATTTTCCAAAACCATGTATATTCTAGAGAAATTTAATCTGTATATTTTGGAATCGTTTAACTCTCAATCATCAAAATATTGCATGGTAAATACTAGATCTGGGTTCAAGAAATCTCTTGAGCTCTTTGATAAGCAGTTTTTTCCTTTGAACCTAAAAGTAAAAATTTGCTTTGAATGAACCCAGAGCAGTACAGAGCATACTTCTCAAATTATCTCCCAGCTGGGGCGGGGAGCTTTCTATGTGTCTAGTACTGCACAATGATGGGGACAAGGCTTTCTGGGGCAAGGCCTTCAGAGATGGACCTTAGACATTAGGGGCTTCTCCATCGAGGCTTCCCAGTACCTCATTAGGCTGAGCCAGGGTTAGATCTCTTCTGATGCAGCCCCAGCCCCAGCCCACATCTTCTGAGTGGTTCTGAACCTCACAATCCTGTATTTATTTAAAATTGTATTTTGCTCATCATGGGATTTTATGCATTAACCTTTAAAGCATTGTATTGAGATATTTGATTACTGAGTTTTGGGGTGCCCTCTTAAGTTTCGTGCCTGAGGTGAGTACCTCATTGGCCTTGCACCTGGGCTGCCCTGTCCTCTTCCCTCTGTGACTCGCTCACTCCCTGTGAGGCACTCCAGCGTGCAGGGGGGTGGTGTGGCGGTTGAGAAACTCTGCTCTAGCCCACCCCTGGCTTTTGGTTCTGCTGGCCTTTCTCTTCCCGGGACCAGATGGTGTATTGATCAATAGTGTATTGACTCACATGTTCCTTCTCCCATTTGTCTCAGAGATAGTGCCGAGGCCATTTCCCTCTTGTCAGGAGGTTGTCCGAGGTTGTCTGTATAGTGTAGAATAAGAATGAAATCAAGACATTTGTTCCTTAGGCATAATCTTTTCCCATCAAAATGATTATTTTATTTTAATATCATACAAATTAGAAACAAGAAACATTTCGACTACTCTATCATTCATCCCAGCAACATCTAAGAATAGATTCTGAACCAAAGGAAAGGGAAGAAATTTGTTTGAGGTCACACAGAGTGCTGTTGCCAAGATTGGCTTTGAATTCAAGGCCTTTATATTCACAATTAATGGCTTAATTGTATTAATAATAGATACTGCCAGCAATAATTGAGTAGTGCCCGATCCTATGCTGAGTACCTTCTTAGGTGCACTGTGTCATTTAATCCTTACAACAGTCTGAGGATGTAACTACTATTATCCCTACAGATTAGAAAACTGGAGTTTAGAGAAGTTAAATAAGTTCCCCAAGAATACTCAGCTAGTTAATAGTGGAATCCAGAACTTTCTAACTCAAAGCTCTGAATTTTTATTCATTGTTCTGCATTGTTCTGTCCTCTCCTATAGTCCACACATTAGAAAAAAATCAATTTTTCCTCTTTTATGGGGCATGTTGGTAATTATCTTCTACATTAAGACACTGAATGAATAAAATGTTATAATTCTTTCATTAAAGTTTTGATTGCTATGTTTTAAGATTTTAAGGAAAAAATCCTTCATGTCTAAATTAAAGCAAAGTCCAGTTCTTTTCCTTTCCTATATCAAAGACTTCACAGCACTTTTCTTCTGGAGTTCGGAATCCAAGGTTCATCTGAGCAGCTGCCCGTAACTGGTTCCTGCAAGTCTAGATGGAATAAGACAGATAATAATTTACCATAAAAGTTTTTGAGATGGGTTGAGGGACAGGAAGCTCTAAAGAATTCACATTCATCGAGCAACAACAAGAATGCCTGCCCACTACCCTTAAAATCCTGGATCTAGACCTACAAAGCATTCTTTGCTGGCTTCTGCTCCAAATGCACTGTGGATCCTGTTAGGAATGCCTAGCCCTAGCAGATGTGCTCCAGCCATTCTCCTCTGGGAAGGGTTTTCATCTGGCCTCCAAAGCTCCACTGAGAGCTTTCCCTAGACTACTTCTCCAACCAAGTCTAAAGACTTGGCCTATTTCTTGGACATCTGATTTAGAGAACATGGTGCCTTGGGAGCCGCCAAGTCCCACCTTCATGTGAACACCTTGACCTTGTGAAGTTCAAATGTGGAGGCTTTTAAGGAAGAGCTCTTTAGCTAACAAGGCGGCTTAATGGGCTTGGGATTGAGAGCACAGAGTGGCTTGTGTCCAGGACTAGTTATATAAGAGAATCTCCAAGATAGGACAGGACATGATTTTCTACAAATAAATAAGGCAATAAGGCTACACTCACTAGTACCACAGCTGGGAAGCAACTATGAGCAATGAATTTCTCATGCTAACAAATCCAAGCTCTTTGGAAAACAGATGCTGAGCCCTGGGACTGGCACCAGATCTCCCCTGCAGGAACTGCAGAGGTCCAGAGATGGAAGGGTATCTAGAGATCATTTGTTCATAAACACAGCTGAGGTCCAGCAACCTGCTTTTATGCCCTGCCTGGGCCATACTGATGGATTCCTTCCATGCAAGCATTTCCACGAGGAAGAAGGCAGACATGCAAGGCTTCTGCAGCCCACGCTCTAGAGAAATAATTAAACAGTTTTTCTTAACCTCTTGAACTTTTCATTTATTATTGCCATCCATTATGTCTACCTTCTCAAATCGCAGAACCCTGAAACTGAGCTCTGGGGTCAAGGGTTTATTGTTTAATGGAGATAGAACATTTTGTAAATTGCACGAAGTCACAATGTTTATAATAGAAGCTTCTGGTGTACTGAATCTTTTCCATTTAACAAACAGTGAGCTTTGACATGTGTTCTTCCTACATAGCAAGAAATCTGGGGTAAGTGCAGTACTGGCATGAGCGTGTTACCAAATCCTTCCTGTAAACCAAGTGACATCTGCAGTCAAATAAAAACATTCCTTCCACCAAATACCAGGAAATGCTAAAAGTATCACTATTCTTCTAAGGTCATGCTAAAATGAAGTTTTGGCTTTTAGAACACAGAGTAAGAATGAAGAAGGCCAACATTTTTGTCCAATACACATTTGCTGCTACAAATCTGTGGGGACAACCTCCTGTTTCAAATATGAACACGTGTATGGAGAATTTTTCCTAGGATTTAACCTTCAAATGAAAAGTGTAAATATTTTAAGAAAATGTACTAATGTTAAAAAATATTCCTGTTGTCTTTGTTTTTACTAGAATTTGTACTTTCAAGTCAGAAATGGATTTGCTTGAAACAAAGCAAACATCCTCAAAGATGTACCCAGCCAAAATAACCAATGTATAAATACTTAGGATTAACAAAATATGAATATTCCTCAGTAAAGAAACTTAACCAAGAATTGGAAGTCCTTGGGAAAGGATGGAAAAGAATGTCTTAAACTTAAATTTTTAACCCTTTGTGTTGGATGTCTAATCAATATTTTTAAAGGAAATAAATGTTTGGGCAACACGTTCCCCTGTGTTTCTTTTGGGGACTTTATTAAGTAAATGATATATAAAATCTTTTGGACTAGAAGTGTAGCCGATGAAAACCAATGTTAAAAGTGACTTTCCATGAGTAATTAGCATAACCATTTTCTTAAGTCTTAATAATTGGTTCATAGTACAGGATGTACTTTTGGCTCATTTTTATGAGGTAGAAACCCCTACAATACTTATATTTATATGTGTAATGGTTCAGGAAGATTTTTCCACAAAGTTCTCCCCTCCCAAGGTACCCTGGGCAATACTCACTTAATTTTGTTCTCACTGTCTCAGTTTCCAAAAGAATTGTATAGCACTCAATATTTGCTTCAACGGACTCGCTTGCTGTGGGCCAGGCAAGGCCCTTGCAGGGACTCAGTCAGGCCATTCCTGATTGGCCAGCAGGTGTCACTGTGGGTCTGGGTGGTAACTCTATTGACTCCAGAAAAGAATCACTCATGAGGGGGAATAATAATAAAAGAAAGGGAAACACAGAAACAGGTTCTTAGAGGAAGAGAAAAAGTTAATTAAAAATCCCTTATGTTTTCATAGACTTTTTCTTTAGGATCTCAGAATTCTTTGTACCACCTTCCCGTTGGCCTGGAAATGAATTCACTTGCATGAGATCTGTTGATGCTGAGTTGGCCACCGAAGGTAACATCACTGGATAAAACAGCAATAGAGATGAGCAAAGTTGGGAAGAAGTGGATCCCTGTAGCCTGTTCCTAATTGCTCAGGCTTCACCTCCGTGCTTTGTGGCTATGCATACTTTCGAACCACCTTTGATTAACCTCAGACATGTACAAAGTCTTCCAGCTTTTTGATAGGTCATAGACTTGTGGCCCAGAACAAGATTTTGGCTACCCCTAACCTCAGTGGTAAAATAAATCCTACTGTTTCATTACTTCAAGGGGCATCTTGGCCTGGAAAGTTGGTCCTTCTATCTCCCAAAGATCTGGATTGCTCATTTTCAACAAAGTTCTGAGTGCATGGAATTTCTTAATAAATAAAATTTCAATTGGTAAAATTAACACATATTTCTTGACCAACTGTCAGCTTTAAGAATGGATGGCCATAAAAACTCCCTGCACAGGGAGGAATTCACAGCTGGCCTAATTTGAATAACAGGCTGTAAATTGATTTCTTTTTTGGCTTGATATGTGAAAACAGCGTCCATGTTGTTGGTGCAGAAAGCAGGCAGTTTGTTAAGAAAAGATACATGGCTTGGCTTCTCCAAATAAGGCTGAACACATGTGTGACACATCTTAATTTTAGTCAAGTTCTGAAAAAAACAAAGCAGAAAAAGGTTTTAAAGGAAAATAGAAATTCTTCTACATTCTAGAGAGCCTTTGTGCCACCCATCTTGGATCACGGACCATCATGTCATGATGAATTTGTAGTACCTCATGGTGGAGGCTGAACCCAGGAGGGTTAAGAACAAAAGCCACTTCAGCTGTGTTATAAACATCCTACAGTTTCTACCTGACTTTAATTTCTCCACCTTTATGTATACCTACATTAAGGTTCTTAATGATATGACATATTCTCTCCTAGTGCTAATTCTAATAATCACAAAGTTCAGAAAAAAATAGATTAAATTTGCAGGTTTAAAAACTTAGAAACTTAACTGCAAAATATGAATATTTAGTTACCATGTAGTTTAGTTGTCCATTCACAAAGAAAATTCTGGAGGAGGTTCATTTGGTTCCATGAAACATAATATTAGGGGTGACTTACAACTTTTAGTAAAAGTTCTTTGGAAAATCCATGCACTTGTATATCTGCTCCTTTCCCAGTTCAAGGAAGGCCATTTCATTTGTGCATAAGAATGTGTCATTGGCTGGGCGTGGTGGCTTACACCTGTAATCCTAGCACTCTGGGAGGCTGAGGCGGGAGGATAGCTCAAGGTCAGGAGTTCAAGACCAGCCTGAGCAAGAGTGAGACCCCGTCTCTACTAAAAGTAGAAAGAAATTAGCTGGACAACTACAAATATATAGGAAAAATTAGCCGGGCATGGTGATGCATGCCTATAGTCCCAGCTACTCAGGAGGCTGAGGCAGGAGGATCGCTTGAGCCCAGGAATTTGAGGTTGCTGTGAGCTAGGCTGACGCCACGGCACTCTAGCTCAGGCAACAGAACGAGACTCTGCCTCAAAAAAAAAAAAGAAATGTGTCATTAAGGTAACATCATTTTCTCTGGTGCTCAGAGATTAAGATTCACTTTTGCTTAGGATTCGTGGCAAAACATGTAGAAATCATAGCAACAGGCATGACAAGCACAAGTAGCTGATGGGTGTGGGGTAGGGAAAAAAGAAAGAAGGAAGAGGAATGTTAAGGTATAAAAATATTTATCCAGGGTAACGGAGCATCAATAGAATTTTCTTTTCAATTAGATGTATACATCTGTGAGGAATGGAATCCTTGGCCATTGGTTTATCCTTTGGAATAATGCCCCACCATTTCTATGACAACTTAGCTTGTAAAAAATAATAGTGATCACAATTTCTTCCACTATGCCCTTTACTGCTATTGAGCCTGTAATCACATTGGAGTATTTTATGTAAGGGAGTGTGTGCACACATCCTTGTGTGTCTTCGAACTGAAGTCAAGTTTCTTCAGGACAGGAGTTGCATGTTATATATCTTATATCCCTTAAAGGTTCTGCTTTGGTGCAAAGCATTTGATGGAAATTCAATGAATCTTTGTTGAGTGAATGAAAATTAGAAAAGATACTTTTGTTTGGCAAGCATGGGTATTGCTAGATTACTTTTATGTAGTCCATATAAATAATTTACTTCTTGTGGTTCCATATCCTGATGTGAAAATTATGCATTTACTGTGTTTTCATAGATATTAATGGGGACTATTAATAACTAGAAATTGTTTCTAGGTTGGTGGTCTTAGGCCTGGCACTGAATGAAAAAGACTTGAGATAAATTTTAATTGTAAAAAGAATAAAAGTCTATACATTGCTTTGTTAAAGTTTAGCAGTTTGTGAGCATGATCTTTTCCTATTTATTTCACAAAGAACAACAAAAGACACTAATTTTCTTTAATTTCAGTATTTAATATAAAAAAGAAAATAGAGTGGAGTATAAAGGGATAGAAACAACCAGTCTGTTGTCGTGACATTTCCCTTCCTTAACATCAAATATTTTGTTTAAAAAGTATAGCTTAAAAGTGAAACTATAAATATGATGTCTTGATTGAAAAATTTAAAGAAATATTATATTTATGCTTCGGGACATCAGGTTTAGTTATTATGAACCAAATGCTATTATGTTTCTATTGGGAAAACATTTTTAGAAGTTATTTAAAGAACTATAGAATGAAGCAAATCAAATCATTTACTTAAATTTTTTTGGGAGGGGTCAGTGTATGGAAAACGTGCAGAAAAGACTAATGTTTATGTATAATGATTTCATTATCATATTTCTCCTCTCTTTGTCATCCAGGGTAAATGCTAAGGACATGTCATGAATTCCTGAGCCACAATAAATCGTGAATGTCAGACACTGTGTGTGGGTAAAATGGATAATTTTCTGACCTTTGGTAAGCTTTCACTAGAGCAAAGGAAGTCCCTCAACATAATGTTTCCCTACTACAAAATACTGGCAGGAAGCCAAAGTATGCCCTTTGGCAAATCTCCAGTCTGGATGGCTTTCCTGTAGCTAGAAGACATTCATGAATCTGCCCAGCGCTGTGAATTTTTTTTTTTTTTAGAAAGCCTTCTGGAGAGACCTTTCCAATGTGTAACCTGCTGAGGGAGATGTGAGAACACATTAATCATGGATTTCTTCAAAAGGAATTTGGAGCTGTCCTGCTCTAATTCAACAGGTCCATCTTCCTGCTCAGCGTGAGCCTCAAGACTGTCGCAAAAATGTTCGCAGACAACTCAGACATGGATCTAGCTGAAAACTAAGGTTATGGTAAAAATCAAATTAAAATTTTCTGATCCTTGGAGGTGAGGTTTGGCCATGATTGGCTCTACTTCTGAAGGACAAAATTGACATCAATGAAATTATGTGAGTAAGTATATCATTCTTGTTTTCCTAAGTTTCCCCCAAATCTCAAACTATTGCTATCACTGTTTATAATTAAATTCATTTTCATCTTAAATCATCCTAAAATAGAACTCTCTTAGACCAGTAACACGCAGTAAATTTAGTACTAATCAATCTTACTTGTGAAGTACATTTCCCTTTCACCTTTATTTTATCACTTCACCTGCTATCAATTGGTTTGACACTGTTTGAGAGCAGCAGAGGTTTAGTTGTTAGCTGTGCAGCAAACCTTTCTGAAAGTTTTCCCTTTCTCAGATGGGTATTTAGAGTATAACCTCTCTCCTCTCAACACAAAAAGAAAAAAAATTAAGGACCTCTCAGAAATGCTTAGGTAATATTTCAGCCTTTTGGTGGGTTTAGGACATTTCGGAATCACTTTGGTGGTGTAAACCAATACAATTGCTGAGATGATTTCCACTCTACTTAGGAATAATCCCTTAGTTTTTAAAAATGGCAGAACCAAGTAAAAGGCACTGAGAGCTACAAATGAATTATTGGCCTAGAATAGACCCACTTCTGGAGAGAATAAAATAAAATGAAGAATTGCATTACAGAATACTAGAGTGTTTTTCTCTTCAGACTCAGGTGTCTGGGTTGTTGAGACTTGCTAGAACATTTCCAGAAGCTGACTGTAAACCTGCATTTTGATGTTATCTCTCACCATTCCACAAATTTGCTCCATCATCAAGTAATTCACACACTTGCTCTTCCTTTGTCCAATGTCATCCCCTCAGCTTTGAACATGCTCGTTAATTTTATCTGAGTCCAGTTCATCCTTTGGAGCTCAGATAAAATGTACCACCTCCCTAAAACCTTCTGCCTCATCCCAGGTCTAAGAAAAACTCAAGCCTCACAACTCTTGGGACACTTTGAGTGATTCCAATGGTAGGGACACATTCTGCCTTGCAAAAGAATTATTTGTTTTTATGACTTAAAACCAGAAGGCAAGTTTCTTGACACTAAAGACTATTTCCCATTTGTGTTTGTGTCCCTACAAAATTTAGTACAGATTGCTCAGCTAACATTTGTTGAGATTAAAATTTGAAATTCTTATTTTCTTGGTTTCTTTTTCAGATTGTTTGCTGTTGGCATATAGAAATGCTACTGAGTTTTGTATGTTACTTTTGTATCCTGAAACTTCACTGAATTTGTTTATCACTTCTAAAAGTTTTTTGGTGGCATCTTTAGGTTTTTCTAAATATAAATGCTGGCAATGAAATGATCAAATTCTTTTTCTAAACATAGGCAGTGCTATAGAGTATACGAATTATGATTTGTTTTGCTCCCTTTAGTAACTATTCATTTGTTTACTCATGCTTTCAATAAGCATTTGATTGACTTTCAAGGACAACACTTGGTTAGGGGCCAAAGGGCTTGACAATAAGTGGGAAAAGACTACAGTTAAAATTAAGATGTTAAACAGACTCTAAACATGAATATTGTTGATGATGTATTAACAAAGAGGTGAAACAGGTACCATGCTCTGGCTTTTGCTAATTGCTTCTGACCTTACTCTATGACTCGGTAGCCGTTGGAGTTCCTTTGTCATGGGTACCCACTGTGCTGGATGCTGTGCTGTACAACCCAGATGTCCCTTCGGGAATCAAGGACTTGTCACCTGGATGCTGAGAGTGCCTTAAGCAGACACTCTCAGCTGTGAGCCCTTCTTTAGATACTGTCATTCCTTCCCAAAACAGCCCCCATCCAGTGATTGATGCTGGAGTATAAAGGCCTTTCTGTCTTAACCCCAATTCAGGACAAAGCGAAGGATCCACCCATCTTCAGCTCTCCCGGCAGGGTTCTCCCATTGGGACTGCATTGCTGCTCTACTTCTCCTTCTACCCAATTTTGCTTCTTCCCACCTCTTCTCTTACTTTTCACAGTTGCTGCCTTCTGTGGTTCTCCCTAATAGCCTCCTGCATACAAATCTCTGTCTCAGAGTCCATTTCCCCAGGCTGTTGCTGTCATTCCCAATGTGAACAGTCATTCTACCAGATTCAGCCCTGCTGAACTCCTATGAGCGAGGCAAGAGTTAACCATCCCCAAAACTGCAGATGGGGGCTTGCCAGGTTTTCTTAAGTTAGGGATGCATGAAATGAGCAGCCAGGCAGGAATCAGAAACTCAGACCAGGAGCAGGCAAAGAAAGTACCAGGTGACATCAATTATAAAGGAGCATCATTGGGATCAAGTAGGTAAAACAGGTGAGAATCAGGAGGTGAGGGGCCAGACTGTTACTGACAACAGGGGAAAGAAAATATGGCAACCATATTGGTCAGCAGTGTGGCTCTATAGCTATGACGGACCTAAATGATAGGAAAATGATATGTAAGGTGGTTGTATCTCTTTGTCATACTAGAACGGAGCTTGTGATATTAACTGGTGTTAATTCATGGGAGAAGAAGTGATCGGCAAGAAGGATGATGACCTGTGGGATGAAGATTAAAACCAGAAGCCCCTTGTGGTTATTTGCTTAAAGGCCAGCAAGGTGTTTCCCCTTCAGGGCATCTAACTTCTTAAGGTAAAGAGTAACTGTAGTAGGACCTATAGGTTTTAGGCTCAGTCATGTGAAATTGCCAGTATTCAACTCTATTTCACCTACAAAAATGACAATTTCATGTAGTTCCATCTAATAATTTTAATTTATTTATTGTCTATCTTCCCCCACTAGAATTTAAATATTATTTTGTTCAGTGCTGTGTCACAGTATCCAGTATGGTATCTAACAGAGTAGGTACTCAATAAAATTTTTGGATGAATTAAAGAAATGAATTACTTAGTCCCTAAATATTCTGGGGGCCGTAATTTGCTGTAATACTTAGGCCTCCTTCAGTCTTAAGTAACAGAATCTCAATCTATATTAGTTAGGCAAAGAAGAAATTTGTGGGCTCCAACAATTGGAAATTCTAAAGGTATCTTGTTTCAGACACAGCTAGATCCAGGGGCTTGAATAATGATTTGGTCTCTTGCCACCATTCAGCTGAATTTCTTCTGTATTGGTATTATCCTCAGGCAGGTTCTCTCAACTTGGTGGTTCCTAGAGTCTCCAGGGTTCTGGTCATTAGCTCAGCAAACCCCAGAGAAAATGGAAGTGGCCATTTCCCAATAGTTTAAATCAAAATCCTGATCTTGACTTGCACAGAATCTACTCGGGCCATGTCTGAGGAGCCGAGGCAGGAGTTCAGGTCCACCTCAGTCAATTGGACTGGAAATGGGAGAGGTGGTGGTTTCCTGCAGGAGGATCTTGATGCTGTTACCAAAATGATAGTTATCGTAATAGCTGACACTTAATCGAACACTTATCTCCCAGGAACTATTCTAAAGGCAATCCTCTCAAAAACCTTATGAGGCTGCAGTCCCGAACCCCCAGGCCACAGATGGGTACCAGTCCGTGGCCTGTTAGGAACCGGTCCACACAGCAGGTGAGCGAGCAAAGCTTCATCTGTATTTACAGCCGCTCCCCATCACTTGCATCACTGCCTGAGCTCCACCTCCTATCAGATCACCAGCGGCATTAGATTCTCATAGGAGCACGAACCCTACTGTAAACTGCTCATGTGATGGATCTAGGTTCCATGCTCCCTATGAGAATCTACTGCCTGATGATCTGAGGTGGAGCTGAGGTGGTGATGCTAGAGCTGGGGAGTGACTGCAAATACAGATTATCATTAGCAGAGAGGTTTGACTGCACAATAAATGTAATGTGCTTGAATGGTCCTGAAACTATCCCCCCACCCCCACCGCAGTCTGTGGAAAAATTATCTTCCATGAAACCTATCCCTGGTGCCAAAAAGGTTGGAGCCACTTCTCTAAGGGAAGCACTATTATTATCTCTATTTCATACACTAGTAAACAGAAATCTAGAGAGGCTACGTGACTTGCTCAAATTCACGTAGCTGGGAAGGTAGAGCCAGAATTAAAACACAAACGGTCCAGCTTATTGCCTATTCCCTTAACTACCACATTCTGCTACCTGAAAAGGAGTTTAGGGGTAAAGGAAGACATGGATGTCCACTGTGCTTGGCTTATTCGTTTACAGAGTCAATAGTTTGGTAGCATCTAATTCATGATAATGAATGGAGAGTTACTGGTTCACCTGTTGTCAGAACATTGCCAGGGATTTCTCCGAGACTCTGTCCCGGAGGTTGTTTCCTGGCTGGTCAGAAAGCAATTCCCCATGGCCATGGGTCCTCCTTTTTTGGTTTCCTCCCACATCCTTCTCCCTTGATGACTTCCACCAAGTCAATTTGATTCCATTCAAAATTTTTAGAGCATCTTCAATATACTCAAAGAACGCTCTGTGGTTGTATAAAAATATTATTAAATTAAATCTCTGAGTTATTATATTTAGGGTCTCTATAGCTTTGACATTCCAGCAGGTCTGGGATATGTTTGAGTCATCAACTCTAGTCGATCCTTTGGATACTGGAGTTGACTAGCTGATAAATGCCATATATCGCTTTTCTCTCTCCAATTCCTTAACCGTCTTCTTGAGAGTAACTTACCGAAGCTTCCTGCTAGCAGGCAAGGAGGAGAGGAGGCTCACTGCTCTGTTTTCCTGAGTCTCGAGGCTAGGAAATTGATGGATGGTACTTGGCTGAAGGGAGATTTGGGGAACTAGAGAATACAGAGGCCTGAAAGTCAGTCCCCTCGTCTGGGGTGGATGGGACTTATCTTTGGGGTAGAATGTCTTATCAGCTTTATTTCCCATACAGTGAGAGTGGAATTAGATGAAGAATTTCAGTAAAGATTCTTCCCAGTAAGGCTCCTGCCTGGCTGATTCATGCACTCATAGCTGTTAGACTGGTGGTTGTAATTTCTGCTTCTCTCTGCACAGTTGTTCCTGCTGCCTTTCTGCAGATTAAGATTCTCTGTGCCCTCTTAATGTTTGTTTTCTCATGACGTTAGCTCTCTCTTGCCCTGGTGCTGCCTCTGGGCCAGGCTTTCTGTGACTTGCCAGCTGAGGTGCTTACCATGTCTAAGTAACTCCATCTCAGTTAGTTCAAAGGCGTTAAGACTCTTACTGGCTCATCCCAGATTATAGATGAGTTCAGTGTTGGATCAATGAACTTCCCTTGTCTTAGAAACTGTGGCCAGAGGGCAGGACCACGTGGTACTAATGTAAACTTAGGACCACTCCTTCAGTAGGGCTGTGGGCAGAGAGTGATTTCTGGGAAGAGCACAGATGTGCAGGAGTGGGGGTGGGACGGAAAAGCATAGAAATGATAAGCCTGTCTGCTACATTCTCCAAAATTGTTGCTTGTTATAAAACAAAGTAATTTTTTTCCACTGGTATATCCACAGGGAAAATTCAACAAGATCTGCTTTTCTTGTTGATGATCTGTAAGTGACACTTAGTCCTGAAATTGATTTCTGAATTCTCATAAACTTATTGTGGTCACAGGAGTTTTTACAATTGAAGGTGGATTGTTTTCTGCTTCTTTGAAAATAGTAACCTGGGTATGCTATACAGAGAGCTCCCCACTAATCAGAACTTTGGGTTATTCTCAATACCTGTTCAAGCTGCAAAAGAGATTTTCCTGCATTTAGTCATTGCATATAACTTCATGAAATAGTAAATTAAAAAAATTAACATAAGAATAATCATTTTAATTGTCAAGTCAAAGGCCATGTTATTAAAGAAGAGGGGACTGTGATTGGCACACATTAAAAAGTCACCTGATATCAAGTGCTAATGAGAATGTGAGAATTCTCTTGGGCCACAGGTTGGCTTGCAGGCTAGCAGGGACATTCTGGGGAGCAAAATGTGAATCCATAATAAAAATAAGTACGTGAATATGTAATAAAATAAGTGTTCTGGGTCTTCTCCATGACCCAGTAGTCTAATTCTCAGAGTTAGACCCAAGAGAAATTCTTCCATTGACTAAGGAGGGTGTATATGAGAATATTTACAACAACATTACAGTAGCTGGTAGCTAGACTGGTGATGACTAGATGCCCCTCACTGGAAGTAATGGATAAGTAAAATGTTATGATACATTATTTGTAATCATGGGCTGGAGTTTCAAACAATAAACTAGATTCACATATAGAAGCATGGCTAGACCTTAATGAGAGTATTGAGTGAAAAAGTAACAAACAGAAGGAGAGTTTAGTGCAGTGTTAATCATGTAAATGAGAAGCAGGTACTGCTCAAAACAACACACTAAATTCTTCAAGGACACATGGATATCCAGGTACATAAAGTAACACATTAGAGGCACTGCCTGTGGGTGGGAGGGTAATGGGAATGGGATGAAGCATGAAAAGGGAAAATAATCAAATAAAATGTAAAAAAAGGGCTTTGCATAACCAGATGCTGATAGTGAGTCAAATATGACAATTCTCAATATTCTACACCTGAGGACTAAATAAGACACTAAGAAAAGTAGAAGGGGAAACGCTTAGCTAGGTTAGCAGAGAAATGTGCTTATAACTGTTCGGAAAGGTAGAAGTCAGTGTCCTGTGGCTCTAAGTTCTCTCTCCTCCACCACTAAGTCTGATGCTGGATAATCTGGGATGGGGGTGACCCGGTTCTTGTACCCTATCTTCCAGCTGTCTGAGATAGAGGGAAAATGGAGAACACTGAGAAGGTTGACTGCCCACTGAAACAGTGATGATGAGATATGGGAGAAATCAAAGTAAGTCCTGAGCTGCAACCAGGCCTCTAGATGAAAACCAACAGGAAGTGGCTCCAGTTTTGCCATCTGAGACTCTTTGGTCTCAGTGAGATGGCCTAATCCAAGCTCTATCCCAGGCCCATTAGTCTACCATTGTCCCTCTTGGAAGCTCATCTCTGATGAAAGTGTCCTGTGGAGAGATGGGACTCAGAAAGCACTAGCCCTCTTTCCACTTATGGCCTGACTAAGGAAACAGCCCGCTGCCTGCCATGACCCATGGCAAAGTGCACACAAGTTCTTGTCCCAGTTGCCTTCCTGTTAGAGGAGTCAAGCAAACAAGCTTGCTCTAATCTTGTAAAAAAATTCCTCCTTGGATTGCTAAGGAAATGTGATATGAAGAGATAACAGATAAAACTGGCACATTTAAAAATGCCATTTTTGGGTTGTTTAGTCATTCCTTCGGGTGATTAATTGTCCAGGATAATCTGAAAAATAGGAAATAAGGTAGAATTAGACTTTGTATAGGAACCATGTGAAAGTAAGCTGCTCAAACTACAAAAAGCAAGAACATTTTGAAACAAAGTGCTCTTTTCATCAAATGCTTTTTTAATCAGGAAAATATTGGAACCTCCCCCCTCCCTTATTTCTCCTGAATATTCCCACTTTCTCCCCAGGACTTAAACATCTCTTGCCTAAGGAGACATGGGAATTTATTTTACAAGCCAAAGCTTTAAGGATAATTAAAATCAATATTAACATGCATCATCTCCTTTTCTGGTAGCCACAGCTCTAAGCTTCTCCCTAGAGAGGACAGTGTCCACCTTTCCCATTTGCAGCAATGGGTTTCACTAGACTGTCAAGGAGTTACACTCAATAGGTAGCATGGCTATTTTACCCAAACTGGAAAAAATGTCTTTTGAATCTCAATGCTAAATTGTACATCTGCATTCTGCCTGATGAAGTAAGACCCTCATTAATTTTTTAGAATGTTTGAGTGCATTTTCTGTAGAATGACAGAGGTGTCTCCTTCCATGAAATCAGCACTCTATGGCACATTGTAGAGTCGGTGGTCAGATGGGCTGCTCTTTCCCCAAGGAAGATCCACCTCTCTATTGGTGATTACTGCAAAGGACCAGATGTTTTCCTTTAACCTCCTATTGGTTCTAATCTCCCTCAATCTTTGATCCCAGCCCCACTTGAAAGTAACCCTTCATTTAGCTCCTCTTGGGTGGTCCTCAGTGGAGATTTAGTTAATTCTAACTTCTTGTACAGTCTTTCCCCATGTGCTGCCATGGTAAAATTCTACCTTTCTAATTGGTAAGAGGAAAATTGTTAATCCTTTTGATTCAGGGAGCAGTGTAATAGCCTTAAAATTGGCAACTTAATTGAAAAACTCAGAAATTGCTGACTCCTTGGGGTAGTTCTTTAATAGCCTTTCCCTCCCAATTCTTTTCTTTTCTTTTTCTAAATAAAATAAAATGAAATTTGTTATTTAAAGTGGCCTTTCAGAAGACTATCTTCTTGTTATCTCTCTATTTCAAGATTCCATTTGGATTTCATGCATGGTCTCAGGTATTTTATTGGTTCTTAGAGATCGGCTTAGTGGGTTATTATAGAAAATACTCACTGGAATACAGAAGGGACATGTGACACCAACTAATGGGAAATAGAAATTCTTTCCCTCCCTCTGTTCCCATTATGTAAGAATAAACAACTTAAATTGCTACTCTTAGATTCCAAGGGTTGTCTAGGCTACATATGTCAAATATCAGTGTGAGTTTGGAAGATTGAGTTATTCTGCATTACGACTGGTATATATTAGTATTCTCTTGACTTCATTATCAAAAGCTAACCAAACAGGCTAGTTTTTTGAAAGAGACCTCCAATTTTGCTTTGGGTTCATAAAAGCAAATTCCTTTAAAAAATTCTGGAAATAGAAAGATTTCTGAGTTCTTGGCATATTCCATTGATCTTACTTATGAACAGAGAAAAGGTCAAGGATTTTGCTTATTTGTTTTCCATAGGCACTCTAAATTTTCAAAGATTTGGAGACTTTTAAGGGACTTTTAAGAGACACTTAATTTGTTACAGATGCATTAACATATTGAATTTATGTGAAAGACTGAAGGCCAGGCAAAGGATATTGGGTTCATTATTTATTAGTAGAGCTAGTCAAAACTTCCCTGTTTTAACCAAGTGGTGGTTTGGCCCCTATTCAAGAAGCCATCTCTTAATATTGCTGTCCCCAGCAATTAATGTATGCTGGGAGGGTGGCTGTGCCTCTCCTGTAGTCAACCATATTGGCCTCTAGACCAAGTGGGTCTCTCTCTTCTCTCTCCAGACTGGACATGATGCTTCTGGGGAATTACCTTAAAATAAGTGCTACTCCTGCTTTCTACCCAAAATGAAGCTCATTAGTGAGGCCTAAAATTGTGTGGGGTCTGAGCTCCTCTCCCTGTCTGGTCTTCTTTCCCATCTTATCCCCCATGTTCTCTTTTCCTGGCACACTGACCTTTTTCCGGTGTTTCTGACTCACCACTCTCCCTCCTCTTTTGTGGAAAACTCTGCCCTAATGGTCTCTTGGATGACTCCTGCTCAATCCTTGCCTCCTCTGCAAAGTCTTTCCTTCCTGATTGTGTCACATAACTTATGATAAGCTCTGATATTACTCTGTTCTTCACATCCCAGTTTCAATTTTACACTTATTTATGTTTTCTTTGATTGTCTTTCTACTCCATTATTTTGAGAGCTCCATGAGATAGATTGAGTTTTGTTCACTCATATGTCTCCGGTACTTAAGAACTTGCCTGGTAGTGAGTGTTCAATAAATATCTGTAAAATTAATGAATGAATGAATAACAACAAGGTTTGCTTGACCTGCACCCGACACTTTCATGTATCAGGTTGATGTTTTTATTCTTAGGCCCATACTTTCAGGTTTCTCTGCATCTCTTCTCTTGGATTATTAAATTTCTAGAGGGAAAAGACTGGCTCTCAAGTTTCTCCTGTCCAGTTCTCAGTGCAGTCTCAGATAGAGATAAGAGTCAGAAACACATCTGTCAGGTTGGAGAATAGAGAACACAGTAACATGTACCCCTCTTCTTTCTAAACAGCTGGAATATATTTAAATTCAAGAACTGGAGAAGAAGCAGAGATGGCCCCACAAGGCAAAGGCAGACTGAAAGGTATGTAGAGAAGATACGCAGCATGTGGAGCCTACTGAATGACCCATCTGAATCTCAAGGTCGGGTTAGTGCCTAAAAAGCTTTTGGATGTCTCTGAGCACCAGCCTGCAGTGGCCACTTTCATGCATGAGCCCCCTGAGGGAGAACATATGCCCTGCCTCCACTGGAATCCTAATAGAACTATCAAAGTCATATGGCATTAGCCATGCAATTTGTGAAGCATAAGCAGTATGTTCTGCAATGAGATAAGTCAAAATGGAAAATTAAACTTTACCATGGCCAGTTCCACTTACTTCTCCTTCCTTTATCCCCCCAAATTTAATCTTATTGAGCATCTGCCCCATTATAAGTTTTTAGAGGTACCCCACAGTTCTGAGGCCCTCAGTGTGGCCCTTGGAGGCCCTGACCACACAGGCTGGTCCAAAGGACAGCTGTTGATGGTGCTCATTAGTGACTCCCACTTAGATAATTGCCCATATCCCTGGAGTTTCCTATCGGGTTAGCTCTGGCTGAATCCAGAGTTTCTCTTTCAAATTGGTCTTCACTCTAGGAATAGACACTAGAATCCAGTACTAAAACTACTTTTATAAACTTTCCCCACCTATCTTTGCTACTGTTTGTCATGTTTTAATGAATTTTTTTAAAAAAAACTGTGTTCTTGGATGATCTAACATAAGAATCCAATTTTATTGTCTTCTACCCACATTTGTCTGTGTAGAATTTTTACTGCTATATTGAAGGAGACCGACTTAACCTTTTTTAATAAGAAGGGTTCATCTTCCTGCTGGTGACAACCAAGGGGAAAACATATAATTTATCAAGCTATTTCTTCTCTACTTTATCCATTGCTTGCCAAATTTAGAAACAAAAATTGGAAAATCTCACACTGTCCAAACGAGTCCCTGTGGTAAATAGAACCTTAGCCCTTTTTTTTTTTTTTTTTTTTTTTTACCAAGCGACACATTATCGCGCTCTTGAAAGCGTTTGAGCATGGGTAATAATGTGTCTCAAAGACTGGAACTATTGATTTATAAAGTTAGGTGTGAATAAAATCTAAAGATAAATAGTGTATCATTAAAAAGTGAAAT
>NW_012154507.1:4588878-4590238 GCF_000956105.1 Propithecus coquereli | reverse complement strand
GTGCTTTTAAAAGCATTTAAACATAGGTAATAATGTGTCTCAAAGACTGGAACTATTGATTTATAAAGTTAGGTGTGAATAAAATCTAAAGATAAATAGTGTATCATTAAAAAGTGAAATAATATTATTTTGATTCATACTTGACAATTTTTTGAAAGAATGTTAAGCTCTTACATAAATATATGGCCTCCCCAGCTGTTCAAATAGTATGATTAATTAAATGGATTCTGTCTGAAAACCAACACTAGCTCTTGTTCTCAAATTGCAAATATGTCCAATGTAAAGGAAAATGGAAAAGCATTTCTCTGGTATCTGCTGCATTTGAGGTAAAGAATTAATATTGTTGAAATTCCAAAGTATTCCTTAGATGTATGTATGTGTGTGTTTGTGGTATGTGTGTGTGTCTGTGTGTGTGGTTGTGTGTGTGTGTGTGTGTGTGTGTGTGTGTGTGTGTGTGTATCTATGTCTTTTAATGGCAGGAAATTTCATTTATCCACTGTTTGGCAATTTCATCTATCCAGTATAAAGCCAAGAACCTGTTAAAAGTCAACAAAAAAGACTTCTTAGAAGCCCAGACAGAGGTAATCAAAGTCTACTCACTACAGCTCATGCACTTAAATATAGAAAGAAAAAACCCCATAGACCTTCAGTTAGAATATTACTGTTTTTATTTTAGTACAAGTTGACTTGTCTGGAGGGTACAAAGCATGAAGGGGTTTTTGAGGCAAATTGCAGTGGTTGATTGGCATTGAAAAGTAGGAAATCAAAGAAAGTTACCAAGTAGGAAAGAGACATTATTAGACATGTTGTTTAGGAAAATTAATCTGAGGTGTGTAGAATATATTGCAGAGGCTGGAAATCAAAGGCAGTTCTCGGACTATTGCATTAGTCCAGATCCTATGGCATTAGTCCATATGAGCAGTAATAAAGTTCTGAACAAGGGTATGGAGAGGAAAGTAAAGTCTTAAGAGACTTAAGAGATAACGAAGCAGTAGAATAACAAGGAGTTGGGAATTATTTGGGTTGGGAGACAAAGAAGGAGAAAAATCAAAGACATCTTTAAAAAATTTGAGTCTATAAAATCACAGTGCTTCTGGCAGAATTAGGAAACATGGGAGGAGGAACAGGTTTGGATGGGGGTGGAGGAGAATGGTAAATTCAAGTCTGCAGTTTGAAGTGCATGTAGGCTATCCAGGAGATGTCAAACAGCCGGTAGAAATGCAGAGTTGGACTGTCTCTAGCACCAGGCATGACAGCAAAACCCATAATAGCTAATGTTTACTGAGTATTTAGAAAGTATGAGGCACTGGTCCTACACATTTTTCATGTATTAAAGATTCACTATTTTTTTTTTTTTTTT
>NW_012154507.1:4570428-4587479 GCF_000956105.1 Propithecus coquereli | reverse complement strand
ATTAGGATATAAAATAGAATATGAGGAGTTGCCACTGTTCATTATTTACCTCCACTAATGATCAAAAAGAAAGGAGAAAAGAGCTTAAATTTTTAAAAACAGCTTTATTGATGTATAATTGATATGAAATATATGTATTTAATGTGGACAATTTGATGAGTTTGGACATATGCAAGCACCCATGATACTATCATCACATTCAAAGTTATAGACATATCCACCACCTCCTAAAGTTTCCTTGTCCTTTGTTTTGTTCAGTTTTGTTTTAGTAAGAATACTTAACTTGAGATACACACTCTTAAAAATTTTTGAAGCGTAAAATACCACACTATTAACCATAGGCACTATGTTGTACAGCAGACTCTAGAATATTTGTCTAGTGTAACTGAAACTTTACACCCAACGAAGAGCAACTCCTCATTTCTCCTACTCACCCAGTCCCTGGCAACCACTATTGTATTCTCTGCTTTTATGACTTTGAGTTTGACTATTATAGATACTTCATATAAGTGGAATCCTACAACTCAATGGCAAAATAAACCAGTTTCAAAAATATGCAAATGACTTGAGTAGACATATCTCCAAAGAAGACAGACAAATGGCCAGCAGATATATGAAAAGGTGCTCAACGTCATTAATTATTAGGAAAATGAAATGCAAATCAAAACTATAATGAGGTATTATTTCACACCTGTTAGAATGGCTATTATATATTTGCAAATCACATATTTGATAAAGGACTTGTATCCAAAATACAGAAAAAACTTTCAAAACTCAACAATAAGAAAAAAAATAACTGAATATAAGCATAGACAAATAACTTGAGCCAATATTTCAGCAAAAAGGATATGCAGATGGAAAATAAGTACCTGAAAAGATGCTCAGCATCATTAGTCGTTAGGGAAATGCAAATGAAAAGCACAATGAGTTACCACTACATGACGATTAGAATGACTAAAAAGTTCTGAAAATAGTCAATGTTGACAGAGATGTGGAACAATTAGAATTCTCATGTATTACTGATGAGAGTGCAAAATGGTCCAGCCATTCTGGCATTTTCTGACAAAGTTAAATGTAGACCTTGCCTATGACTCAGCAATCCCACTTCTAGCTATTTAGTCCAAATAAATTAAAACTTTATTTTTAAAAAGAAATCTCTATGTATATGCTTAAAATAGCCTTATTCAAAATCACCAAAAATTGGAATCAACCCCAATATTCTTCAGTGGATGGGCAATCCACGCAATGGAATACTACCCAACCATAATAAGTAACAAACTACTAATACATACAACATGAATCAGCTCAAATGTATTACGCTAACTGAAAGAAACCAGTCTCAAAATGTTGAATACTATGACTCCATTTATATGACACTCTGACAAAAGCAAAACTACAGGTTTAGAGACTAGATCAGTGGTTGCCAGTGTTGGTGGGCATAGAATTCTCATTACTGATGATCAGTACAAGATCTCAGTAGGGTGGTGCTGTGTGAACAGCCATGTATAATATGTGTGGGTGCAAAAGGAGGACTAAATATATGAGAGGCAAGTATGGAATTAGTCAGAACCATGCTTGAGAGTGTTAGATAAGTCACCTTTAAGAAATAAAAATCAGCATGATTCACTGAGCATTTATTATGTGCTGAATGTTGTCATAAACCCTGGGGCATAGAAAAGAAATATTAATGCAGCATGGTATAGAAGAAGTATTAGGAAGTGGAGAGTTAGAAAATGAGATAATGGTCCCATTTCTGCCATTAGCTTTGTGTGGAAAGTTGAGCAAGTTATTTGCCCTGTGTGGCTCTCTGTTTTCTGATCAAGCATATTGCTTCTAGCTATGACATCCCATAAGCCTTTCATTCCATGAGCTATACCTCCTACCACTGAGTTTATAGCCTACAATTGTTGGGGAACAAGACTTAGACCAATGAAACTGAGGAATCAGATTTCAATGCAATTCAATTCTATCAATGTTTATTGAAAATATTTTCATCTGAAAGTTATGTTGAACTTTGCAGTAAGAAGATGGATTAAAATACTCAGAGGCTCGCTTTCTATCTTACTTTTATGGACTGAACTAGAATTGTTGTGCTTTTCATTGCAAATTAAAATTGCTAATTCCATTTTGCAAAAGATTATACCATGTATAATTTGGGGGGGTAGGGGTATAGAGAAAAGGATATGTGTGTGGCAATTGAAATAGAATTCCACCTGCAAATACTATTACCACATGTTTCATGTGAAATAAACTTGAAACACTTTGCTTATTTAGAAAATAACTTTTTGCTAAAAGGTTAGTGAAACTCAACTAGAAGTTGAGTAGGGGAGAAAATCAATCAATGTCTCCCTTCTTCCCCCATCCTGCATCACGAGCACCTTCAGGATGAAAAATATAAAAGTCTTCTTATTTTGTGCCTCTTGGCTCACGTTTTCCCAGGTCTTTCTTGTAGTCACAACAGGGTTTGAGGTGAACTATTGTAGCTACTCTGGCCCTGGTTCTAGCTTTAAGTTTGAAAATGTCCTTTCCACACCTAAGAAAAACAGTCATGAAGATGGAATTCACCTACCAATAGATATTTAATTATATTAACTATGTTGCCGGACCAGTGTGAAGTGTAATGAATAACACAGACATGGTCCTTGACCTTAAGTATCTTACAGTCTAATGAGGTAGATGAAAAGTAAGTCATCATGAGTATGATGAGGCAAAAACAGAGAGCTAAGACTTGTTCCACAGAGGGAGCTGACCTAGAACTGATTATGGCCTGAGGGCAAGAATAGTCATATTGGAGTAGAGGCCTGCTGTATAATAAAGAATTTGGCTGGACTTTGGTCCTTGGGAGGCAACTTCTAAACCTTGGAATTTCCTGAATGATGGGAGTGTCCTTGTTATTCAGGGCACCCTCTCCCCCACCATGCCTGAGTTTGTGCACATAAGATGACTTAGAATAGAGCCTGGTCACTCTGGAAGGACAAACCCTGTGATTAGAGCATCAGGGCTTGACCCATATGATGTCAGCGTGACCTGTGGAGAGGGGAGGGGTTTTAAGGATTGAGTTCAATCAGGTGATAATGATTCAATCTATTATGTCTATATAATGAAACCCCAATAAAAACTATGGACACGTGTGGCTTAAATGAGCTTTCTGGTTGGTGATATGGTTTATGTAATGGGAGTGATGGGTTTTGAGGACATGGAAACTCTGCATCTAGAACCCTCCCAATCTTACCCTATGTGTCTCTTCAGTGTTGGTCCTGGTTTATATCCTTTCTATAAAACTATAATTGTAAGTATAGTGCTTTCCTGAGTTTTATGAGTTGTTCAAGTGAATTATTGAACCTGAAGGGTTATTGAGAACCCCAGAATATGTAGCCAGTTATTCAGAAGTTCAGGTGGCCTGGGGATCCCAGAGCTTGTGACTAGTGTCTGAGGTGAGGGGAACTGGTTAAGGACTATGCTCTTAACCAGTTAAATTTGACCTGATTCTAGATAGTTAAGTGTTGGAATTGCATTGCAAGGCCAATAATGGGAAATTCAATTCGATTAACAAAATCGAGCCAGATTGAGAAAGACTTGGAAATCAGGCATTAGCTTGGAAAGGGAACATGATGATTTAATAAAATAATAGTTTAAATTTATTAAGTACTTGCAATGTGTCAGGAAGCATTTTGTAGGTATCTTCCACTTACATTTATTCTTCTCCCATTCTATGATATAGGAAGCATTATTATTTTAAAAATGAGTACAAAAAACAAAACAAAAACCACAAAAATAACAACAAACACTGGACTCTTTGCTAGTTTGAAATCCGTCATCCTTGTGCTGTTGACCTAGGAAAAGCTATAACTTTGTGTGAACTTAGTTTCCTCACCAGTATAAGAGTAGCCCTTCCATCTCTAAGATTTTGTGATTCCATATGGTTAAAGTGCACTCTGAAAAGTCATAGCTTATAAAAGTAGTCTCTAAGAGCAATTTTAACTTTGGATGTCTATTTGTATTTTCAACAAATATTTATTAAACAGTTGCCCTGTGCCATACAGTAAAAGCTATGCTTTGAAGATGCTGGGATAAGCAGATGGGCATGATTTCTGTCCTCTCAGAGCTATTAGTTATTACCTCAATTTACCTGTAACATCAGGTAAATTTCAGTTTTATTTCAAATGAGATGATGTTTAAGTGAGCAACCTGAAGGGAAGAAGATGGATCACAGAGAGGTAGCAGATTGCATGGGGATGGAGGAGGCTGGGAATGAGTTTGTCTTTCTTTGAATGGAGGTGGAAGGTGATGGGCAGAGTGAGAGTGGGCATGTGAGAGTCAGGTGATTTTTAGCATTAGGTAGTGATCTTGTGCAGCAAGCCTCCAAAGCAGTGTGTGTATGTGTGTTGGCGGGGAGGTTTGCATCTGACTAGAGTCTACATAACTCCCCTCCCCTGGCTATACAAGGAACAACATATCTATTTCACAGTCTAGAAGGAGAAGAGGCTTTTGGGTTTGGACTGGAGAATGCAAGCAGAGATGAAACTGGCTGGGTAGGGTGATATTAAACATGAATAAGGACTATACCAATGTTTCAAGGCTTGACAGACCTCCAGAACCATTCGGGGGTACTTTGTGCACATAGAGATTCTACCCTAGACTTTTAAAATCAGAATTTCTAAAGGAGGACACCCAGGAATAGGGCCTCCAAGAAGATTCTGATGGTCTGCCAGATTTGAAAACTTACCTGATTGTCAAACAAGGATGGCTCATAAAGACTCAAAGAGACCTGTTATCAGCAATGACCATTTTGCTTTGCTATCATGACATTATTCTTCTGGATGTGCCAGGTGTGCCAGTTTAGTTTCTAGAGCCACAGAGGCAGGGAATCTTGCTTTCCTCTTCTTCCATCTGTGAATTTTTGTTGTCAGCTTCTTTTGTTGGCATCTGAAACTTTGGGAGTTAAGATATGTTTTTCTTTTTTTTTGGAGGGGACAGTGGTCAATTCTGATTTGTATAGTAAAAATAGATGGGGTGCTTTTGGTGAAAATTTCAAGGATGGGGTGGAAGGTAGGTTTTAGCCGTCAAAATCATTTGAGCTAACCAAATGAACAATAAATCACAAACTCCAGATTTTTGTTTAAAGGGGAGGAGACCAAGGCAGTGGATGTGCAAATTAGCCAGGCCACGACTTGCTGGCTCTCGTTCATTTTGTAAACAAAAGCAGGCCTGAATTCAATCAAACATTACTTGTTAAAGTAAACTAGCAAAAAGCTGGTGAAAATTAAAGTAGAACAGAAGATGGTTTCAATAATTTCATTCTCCAGCTTTTAGCTTAAAAAAAAAACTACCCACCATTCCAATCTATGGGGCATGTCCTTCCTTTCAAGACACTTTCATGAAAACTAAACAGCATTTTAATGGAGATTATGCACATATTGAAAAATGCTACCTGTAGAATTGGGTAAATAGCCTTGAGAACAAAAATTCTGAATGCTATATCTGTAGTTTTGATGATATTTTTGTAGGGTTTTAGAGACTTTTTTAATAAGAGAAATGAGACTCAATATGTTGGCTAGCTAAGGGTCTACATTATTTGATAAATACCATGTGTCTAGGATGCTATACTGGTTTGAAATGACACTGAGAGATTAGCTGTTTCTAGACATTTTTTGGTTAGGTCTTTAATTTATGCAGAGCTGTTGAGTTTTCCCTTAAAACTGAACAAAGCCTGAGGGGTTTTGCTCTCTAGTTCTAGAAACAAGTGGATCATTGCTTTTGCTTGAGGTGAAGTGTTCCTCTGAGGTGACAGATCTGAGCTATCGTTTCTCAAAGGGGAATAGTAGGAATCTATCCGAATCTCTGGATGAAGGGGAGTTCTAATTATCAAGCCTTAACTTAAAAGTCTCAGTAGGAATGCAAATAGAACTGTCTTTTTGGGGATGGGGTGTGGGCAGGGATCCAGAAAGCTATTTCTAAGAGTTTTGGGACTAGGTTTAGCTGTCCAGTTGTCCACCTGGGCCAAAAGTAATCCTGAGTCATTGCCTGAAACTCCTTCCACCTGTGAGCTTGCGTTATGTGCCAGCAACTGAAAGAGGTGTTGATTCATTTCAGGCCCAGTTTTTCTATGATGAAGTTCAACCCACCACACAGGGACTCAGGGGAACTGTACTGTGTGCTCTAGATCTAGGGTTTGTCTTCCCTGGGCTTTTCTGTTTTCTTTGCATTGTTGACAATGAGGTAGATGTTAGATACTTTTAGCCCAAAAGATAATGCGTGGTGTCACATAACAGTGGAGAATAAAGGTGGGTAAGATCTTGTAGGCACAAACCAAGTGCTAATGATAAAACACCACAGTGAAAAAACAACAACACTCTTCTGTTCTGTAATCAGCTCCAGGAGGCAAACATTTGAAAACCGCTCACCATCACTAAACCATTGTTAGGAAGAACCTGGTTTCTTCCTATTCAGGTCCCTCAGCTGATTATAGAATATTCGACTTGGGGCGGATGTTTAAAAGTGCCCTGCCCACCTTGCCCTCTCTGGGCTCCTATGTAATGGGAGAGGATTCATTTAATGCTTAATGATGATTTGGATATAAAATAATTACCAATTAATCTCCTTCAAATACTTTCATGGTGGGTCAGCTGGATAAAATGACCTCTTGTACTTCCTTCTTATGCTATGTTCCTATGATTTTTTTCAATGACATTACAGAGAGGCAAAGTGTTTTCTCCTGACCCTTTAAATATCAGCTATGGGAGGAGCTTTTTCTATTTTAGGATTGTGTTTTTGTTCTTGACATGGATGGTTCTATTTCAATAAATACCATGTTGTTATCTTCCATCCTGGTACTCATCTATGGCATTGGCCCAACAACCAGTTACAAAAGTGATGGGGCCCAGAAAAGTCCTTGGGAGAAAATGTCCTGGCTCATATTCTGATAGTTCAAGGCAACAAGAGCAGTTTCCTAGCACCCCTACCTTGACGCCTGCCCTCCTGGGGTGATCAGAAAAGGTTTTCATTGTGTTATACCTCAGCTTTTACTTCTTTGTGTTCATTCCATTGCTGAAAGACTCAGAACATCACTTTTTCGAGCACACATTGTTTGTCTGAAAATACACCTGGAGAGCTGCCCAATTTGGAAATGACTTAAATTACAAAAAAAGCACAGCTGTCTTTAACAGCTCTAGGAGTTCATGCAACGAGCCTACAATTTATTGAGTAGGATTAGATGCTTATTGCCTATGACACTTTAAATACCATTACATTGAAGTTTATACAAGAAAGTCCAAGTTTAAAACTGGAATCTTAGCAATAACAGCTGGGCCATTTGTTTATGTGATAGGCAGGAAAGAATGACTTCTGTAATCTTTGTATTTGGCTTCAGGATTCTGCTTAGGGAAAAAAAAAAAAGATGGGGAGTGGGGAGAAAGAAGCTAATTTCAGATTGTCAAGCTGAGCCGAACACTGCGGGCTAATTTGTCCCTCATGTTAAGACCTCTGCCAAGGTTCCTCTTGTATCCTCTTGCTCTCTCACACCTGACAAACCAGTACTTGAAATACTGTAGCCCACCTCAATGACAGCAAGGGGTATGTCGCTAGCTAGCTCGCAGCTCTCTCCCCCAGGCGGCTCACATTCCGCATTTTGTTTCTAGCATGAAAGACTTTGTTTTAAATCATAATAGCAACCAGGCTGTAATCACATTAGAGCGCACATGGGGAACTTGCAAAAAGTCATGTGTTTTGGATTTGACATTCTGATTTATGGTTGTGTGCTCCAGTTACACAGCTGCAATCTCATTTTCCGACAAAGATGTTTTCTATTTTTCTATTACTCTGCTTCACCCTGTCTTTATGTTGGGGAAAATGAAAGCCACCAGGTGAAGTCATAACATAAGTACAAATGTTTTTGTGTTTGGGTTGGAGAGCGTAATAAATGGTATATACCGGCATTTCAAACACAGCTTGTTATTTTGAATAAAAGTGTAAAGGGAATTGCTTACTTAAGGTAATCGCAAATTAAAGAGGTACGCAGAAATTTGTTTGTGAAGCCTAGAATTGTCTTATAAACTTTCTATCTGTCTCACCTGATATTATCGTCCCAGGAGGGAAATGGATGGTAATGCTGTATTTTAGATACGTAGGTAAACTGAGCTCCTTACTTCGTATGCTTATTTTACCAAATTCTAAAAAGTTCAGGGTTGGGAACTTATAAAGACAATCTCTGCCAACCTGTTCATTTTGCAAATGAGGAAAGTGAAACAGAGATGTAAAGCGACGTGCCCAAGGTCACACAGCTGGTTTGAGACAGAAATTAGACGAGAACTCGAATTTCTTTCTCCCCAATCCAGTACATTTTCCACCACTCCACTTAAATGGACAGTACTTTTTGTGGTAAACTGACTACCACAAAAAATTCTTTCTCCCCAGCCCAGTACATTTTCCACCACTCTATTTAAATGAACAATACTCTTTGTGGTAAACTGACTACCACCACAAAGAATATTCCAAATAAGCTTTCCCTTCACATACAAAAAAGAAAATTCCTTTTGCTTGTTATTTCTTCAAGTCTAAACATTTTTTGTGTGGTTAAGTGTGGTGAAAATTCAGACCCGTACCTGGTTCACCAATAGACATGGCACAATATTCTATCTTGGTCTCATGCGTGGGGTACGTTCTTGGTAGCAAATGTTACACTTGAACTCAGAGGTATTAAAATTTAACACATTTCTATTTTGCACAACATTTGAACGATTCCAAATATAGTTATGTTTTTGGCAATTCAATAAAGTCTTGATAAAAGATAAAACGTATTTGTTTATATAAGAAACTTTAAAATATATAGTAGAAGGCATGCATGGGTATAAGCAACGTGATTGACTTGGAGATCTCTGTGAAGAGCAGGAAGGCTGTTAAGCTCTTTTGTTTGGACTGGTACTTTGGTACTCATTTCCCTCTTACATAGGTTCAGTCTTTGCTTTCGGAGAGGAGTTTGGATCCCGTGGTCATGAGGTCACCATTGCTTTCCCATAGAGAAGGAAATCCATATACACAGTAATTAAATACAATGTTTTAGTAGGATTTTCTAAATTGTAGATAATGATCAAATTGTTCCCTCTTACTCAGGGAGTAGAGAGTGAATAGGGGACCAATAGTTTTATTATTTTTAGCTAAATGCACACAAACAGAAGCTGCATCAAAGTTTTAGATTCTCTTACCCGTAAGGGAATAATATTTAGCAAATATAATGGACGCATTTTTGGTGCTGATACCCTCTCCCCCAGCATCTATTCTCTCCTCTTCCTACCAAGGGCACCAAAATTTTCCTTTTTGGGAAGTTACTCCTAATACATTCTTATCCACGAGATGAATATCGTATCATCCTATCCTGAGCCCAAAGGGTGAGCTAGTCCCTTATGCCAGTCACCTTATTTCACCTGCTCCTTGGTGACAGTGATGGGATGTGATGGGCACATGAGCCAATGAGACTAAATCCAAGGGCTTATGGGGGTGTTCCTGTTCAACGTGCTGTGGTGAGAATGAGTGAAAACTCAGCAACGATTTTTTATTTTATTTCCAGGGGAGAATCAGGAGCCTCTAGTGAGGCTGACATTGAGGAAACAGAGTGGAGGAACAAAGAGGTTTGCAGGTATGCAAATTTCCTGTAACATAGGGTGAGCTGTTGGATCAAACTTCTGCTGAAGATAGTTTACCTGTACTTTCAGTCAAATGGAATTTTTTTTAAAAAAAATCTCATTTTAAGGTTTTCTGGCACTTGTAATTGAAAGATTCCTAACTAACAGAACAGGGAAATGGAAAGACAGCAACTGTTCATTTTGGGCATAGTTATCAAGATGGTCCTTTAAGAACATGTGCTTTTGGGGGATCTTGTCTATCTCATAGTGAGGATTGCACATGTAGTGTTTGACTCCATGACTGACCAAAGGGGGAGCTCCTATAAATGCTAGCTATCATTGTGATGATGGTGATGATTATGATTATTAGACGTGGCTCAGAGAAATTATCTGGCAAATGCTGTGAGAATATGCTGAGAAACACATCTTTGGCTGATATGATAAAATAGAATAAGATTATTATTAATTTAAAAAATCCTGTACTATTACACTTTACCAGAATGATTATATAAAGAAGAGCTTTAAAATTTGCCAGAATTTTCTCACTTAATATTATTAAAAAGGAGATCTGCTATTACATTTTAAGTTTTTCTCAGACTTTCACAGCTTTTTCCATGGGTCTTTAGAGAATAGTGAGCCTCCTGTTCCCACACCCCCATTATTTTATGATAATCTTCAGGCTCAAGATCAATGTTGTTATGAGACAATACCCTCAAATATAAGCAGCTTTCCTTAAACCAAATCCAAAGTGCTATTTCTGTTGCCCACGCGTTTTCAGAGGACTTCAGTGTAAGATCCCCCAAGTCATGGGGTGCTGGGAATGCCACTAACTTCACTCATCACATTATTAATATAAGGGGGAAATTTTTCCATTTTCTGCAGGTAATCTACTAATTAGAAACTCTGTCAGCTAAAACATGTATAAAATTTGTATTGATAAAATTGATAAAATTGACAAATAATATAACTCTTGTTTGAAATAGTTTTGTTTGAACTTTCGTCATAAAATGGAAACTACCTCTACACTTGGAGTTTGTGGGTGCTTGAAAGGCACAAAGTTTTTGACTTTTATTCTTTTTGTCTCGGTTTGTTCAGGCTTCTTTAACAAAATACCTCAAACTGTGTAGCTTATAAACAACAGAAATTTACTGCTCACAGTTTTGGAAGCTGGGTAGTCCAAAATCAATGCACCAGCAGATTTGGTGTCTGGTGAGGTCTCGCTCCCGCAGAGACAACTATCTTCTCACTCTAACCTCACACGGCAGAAGGGGGTGAATGAGCTCTCTGGGGCCTCTTTTATAGGGGCACTGGTGCCCCTCATGAGGGCTCCACTCTCATTACCTAATCTCTTCCCAAAGGCCCCACTTCCTAATACCATCACCTTGTGGGTTACAATTTCAACATATAAATTTTGGTGGGGGGGAAACACAAACATTCAGTCCATTGCACTTTTAGTGTCATAAAAGGATTTAGTCTGTATTATCCATAACCTATAGGATATATGTTTTTGTCTTAGAATAATCTAGGTCAGAATGTGTGTTCATATAAACCCAAGTTAGCACCATTCTTTTCACCATCATCATAGCTACTTAATGTCTAAACGTATTTTGAGTATGTTTAGTAAGCATACCCTTGTGTGATTCACCTGACAGTGGATGTGAAGTGATGAAACCACTCATGCATTCTTGGCCCAGGTATGTATTTACTAATACTACCCATCGAGCAGAAGGGACTTATCAAGAAGCTAATTAAGCTTAAGGTTCGGGGTCCTATGCTTGTGCATCTTTTCTGGGGACCTAGGAGGGGTGTGAAATCTTTTACTTGTAACTTTCTATTTGTTTTCCAAAGAGGGCTTCCCAAAATTATATAAACCTCGGGCCTCAGAAAAACAAGGAATATCATGGCCTCTATGTTTTTTTTGAGAGGTAGGAGCAAAGGGGAAGCAAAATATGTTTTTACTTGAACCCCCAATCCTGCTAACCTTTCTAGTCTCAGGGAGTTTAAAATATTCCTCTCTCTTTCTCGTCATCTGCAGAGAACACAGCATTCAAAAACAGCACCTTCAGCTCATGTTAGCGAGTGAGAGCTGCAGTACTGTGCAGCCATTCGTGGTTAATTAGCAAAGCAGTGGGTATGTAGATGCAGAAAGTAAAAACTTCTGTAATTTGTCATTAGTCCTGGAAAAGGAGGATAATAGCATAGGGCAAGTGTAGCATGCAGGCATGAGAACATCGAGAAGAGGACCCATAGAAACAGGAAGAAAATGGTATAATCAGACCAAACAGCAGCTTCTATTTTCAACAGGCTAGTTAAATGTCTGTGTCAATTTTTTGTGAAAAGAATTAGACATTAGCATCAGAAACTGTATATCCTTTGAAAACTACAGCTTTATGTTTAGTATACAGTATCTGTACAATAAGCTAACCATGTATTATAGTATTCTACTATATAAAATATATAGTAGAATGTATTTGTCATTTCATAACACAAGTTGTTTATATAAAACATTTCCCTAACGTAAGTAACATGTGAATACAAATTTATTTAAAATACACTCAGACAATACAAATAAAGAAGTCCACTCTTGGCTACCCCTCTTCCTGCTATATCCACTCTGCCAATTTTTTTTTTTTTTTTTGGAGACAGAGTCTCACTCTGTTGCCCCGGCTGGAGTGCCATGGCGTCAGCCTAGCTCACAGCAACCTCAAACTCCTGGGCTCAAGCAATCCTTCTGTCTCAGCCTCCCAAGTAGCTGGGACTACAGGCATGCGCCACCATGCCCGGCTAATTTTTTCCATATATTTTTAGTTGTCCGATTAATTTCTTTCTATTTTTAGTAGAGACGGGGTCTCGCTCTTGTTCAGGCTGGTCTCGAACTCCTAACCTTAAGTGATCCTCCCGCCTCGGCCTCCCAGAGTGCTAGGATTACAGGCGTGAGCCACCGTGCCCGGCCCACTCTGCAAATTTTGATCACCTCCAGGAGTGGTAACCCATGTCCTCAGTTTGTGTTATATTCTTCCGCACCATTTTATACATATGTTTACATTTTCAACTGCAGATAAATGTAGATATTATTTTATCAACTTTCAGGGCCAGCTTTTAAAAAGTACATGGTATCCTACAATGTAAATTCTGCAACTTTTGTTTTAAACTCAACAACATATATTAAACACAAACATTCAGTCCATTGCACTTTTAGTGTCATAAAAGGATTAGTTTACATTATCCATGACCTATAGGATATGTTTTTATCTTAGAATAATCCAGGGAAGAATGTGTGTTCATATAATCCAATTTAGCACCATAAATTAAAGACCTTTCCATATCAGCACAGGTAGATGTATCTTATGATTAGAAACATTATTAATTACTGCATAATGAGTATTGCCCTAAAAAAGATAAACACTGTAATAGGTCCTGTAGTATGATCATACCAATATTTATTTACCCATTCCCTTACTGGTGGAACTTTTTCTATTACTTTCAATGCTGCAATGAATATTTTTGTGCATTTTTCTGTGTATTTGTGTGTCAATTTCTCTAGGAAAGGTTACAAAACAGGGAATTACTGGATCACTTTACATGTTAATAGGAACTATCAGATTGTACTCCAAAATTGTTCTGGTTTACACTCTTAGAATATATGTGGGCACTCAGTTCCCCAACTCCTTAGTGTAATGTACAGTGTTATCCATCCTTTTAATTTTTTTGCTTATTTGATGAGCATAGTTTTCTGATTATTAGAAAATTTCCTTTCTAAGTAAATATTTTGATATCTTTATAAAGTTTCTCATTAAAGAACAATTCTAAATATTTTTATATTTAGATACTAGCACTTGTAGCTTGTCTATTATGGGACAGGTTCTAGAGCTCAAAGTTGACAAAACAAGATAAGCTGCCCTGTCAGAATGCAGTCATAGCAACGTTTATTTCTGGCTAGTTAGGCTACATACTACATCCAGATCAGAGATGGTCTCTGTCTCAGTGTTCTGATGGAAGACAGGAGGGATGCTTAACTAACTAACCTTAAATGCATCTAATAGGTATAATTAAAGTAAGTTTAATTTTATACACATGTATTTAGCAACTACTATGTTCACAACCCTCTGATAAGATCAAAGATAAATCAGATATGATACTTACCTTAAAGTATTTCATAGTTTAATAATGAACACTGATAGGCTAAAACATAAATGTCATTCAAGAAATGTTTCAGTAAGGGACAAATGACAAGGAGGGAATTCTAAATGGGATCTCAGGGCACACTTCGGAGCTGGTATCCAGGCAAGACCTTGGAAACTTACAGATTTCATATGGCAGGGGGATGGGGAAGGACATTCAAGGCTGAGAGAACAGAAGAGCACCAAGGCAGGACCTTGTCCTGACCAGTGTGTGAGCGAACATTAAGGATGCGACCCGGGAATTGACATGAGAGAGAAGCCTGGAAAGTTAGTTGGGTCCGAAATAGACAACATTCTGTATAGGACAGTGTTTTTCAAAATACATGTCACCTACAGCTGAACTGAAGGTTGCTCATTTAAAATACATTCCCAGCCTCACCTTAACCAACAGGATTAAAACGTCTGGGCTGTGGTGCCTAGGGATCTCCATTTTTAACAATATTCTCCAAGGGTATTTTTCTGGTTTTTTTTAATGTGCATTAAATTTGAAAATCACTCTTTTAGACAATAGTGAGCCTTTGAAAAACTTTGGATTCTTCTTCTGGGAGAGTACTAAGGGAAACAACCATTTAGGGAACAGCTTGCAGGTGGCTAAGGAAAAAGAAAGGGTAGTGACCCTGAAAAAAAACCCTACTGGCTAGATGCCCTTGGGACATACTGTCCTTGGGATTGCTCTAATATCAGGATGTATGTTGGTCAGAGCAGCCCAGGTCAAAAGCAGAGATGCATTTAGGACCATTTAAAACCAATATTAGCCTTAATTCTCTTTGAAAGAGGCATAATTAGGAATGTAAAAGTCAGCTGACCTCTGATTAGTGAGGAACAGAGTGAAGGGTGAATCCATTAGAAGCTTCTTGTAAGACATTCACACTTTGAGAACATTGCTTTGATGACTTTGAAGGGGGTGGAATGGGGAGAAAGGCAGCAGAACCAGTTCCTACTTCAAAGACCTATTATAGTGTTTATCTTTTTTAGGGCAATACTCAAATGTTTTGAGTAGCACTAAAAGGCTCTTAGAATTTGAATATGACTGATTTGGCCATGTGCAGGTAAATTTTGGTTGATCATAAGATTCACTCTATACGATGATTTGGCTAATATTTTTTAAATTGTTTGAATTTGTGTGTACGTATTTATATTTTCATTTATACATATGCTTATATGCACTTTCAATATCAAAGACTCTGACCCTTGCTAATACAAGATATCTGGGATAGGGATCTTCATCTCCTATTTAGGAATGAGATAAAATAATTTTAAGTAGCTTTCTTCAGTCAATACTAGAAACCGTGTTTTTCAAATCCTAGTCTAGGGTTTTTCTCTCGAAACTCCTTGAAGAAATTAAAATATGGCAGAGATGCACTTGGGCAAGTAAAGGAATAGTCCTGTATCCCCTGCAGATACAAACCCTTGGGTAAATACTGCAGTGTGAGAAATGGAGGAAACCACACACGAAGGCGTTGGAGAGGTTTGGCTGTGAGGAGGCAGACGTGGCTAAACAGGAGGAGGCAAGCTGCTGGACAACCTTGACTCTTTTTGCCAGAAAAAGTTTGAGTTGGATCTTGACGACTGTCATAAACCACCAGAGTAGAAGATGCCCTGTCAAAATATTCTTCAATAGGGGAATAATTGTATGTAGAAGAATCTAACACATAATGATAAAAAGGACTGAATAAAAGTGGGGATTGAGCTTAGGGAGAGTTTTGGGAGAGGAGATTCTTACGTTAGGCCAGGCTCAAGGTGCAATATAAAGGAACCATGAGTTGAACAACTATGGTATACCTACCAAACGATGGGCACTGTGCTATTTACACGCTTGGGGATTGGAAGGACAGATAGGATCCAATAGATGTAAACTTACAAAAGTTGTCCCATTGGAGGTGTTACCAGAGTTTTCATTAACAAATAAAATAAAACAACTTTCTAAAATAAGACAGAGATATAAGAAGCATGATGACAGCCACTAGCAATGGGATATGTGGCTGGAGCAACATACAAGGGTCATGCTGGCGTTGTTTTCAGAGCTCCAACCCTAGAAGCTCAGTATTTTGCTTTATTACCTGCAGCACCTTGATATTTAAAGAATATTCTTGAGTTTTCTTTTAAATCCTTCTCTGAATAATCATGCAGATATCATTTTGGGCTGTAAGTTCATAAATGAAATAGGATCTAAGTCTTGATGAAACTGGAGGGGAGACATCCAAGAAAAAATCCAATTTGAGGAATCTACCAATCCCAACTTCCCTAGTAATTTCATTTGTATTTTTTGTTCTCTTTGTCCCCAAAGCTTGTGTCACTTTAGATGCCATTAAATAGGGACTGTGTTTCACCCTCAGCTGGCTGAGGCAGTGGGTAGCATGATAAAGGTGCTTTGCACTTACCGACTCCCTTCAGAATCCAAGTTTATAAAGCACTTGCCTATTTGAGAAGAATACGAAAGGAGGGTCTTTCATTCCATCCTTCTTCATTTCTTGCCTTTGAATTGCGTTTGTCCTAACGACTGCCATGGGTAATAGATTGATTTATATGAAAAGTAGTTCATAACAACATCTTGATTTTTTCAGTTAAATTTTTTTAAAATATTAATCTCTATGCCCCTGGATCAAGGAAATTAAGCCCAGAGCATATGGCTTTATAGAACAGCTGTGGTTTGCTTTTTGGGAGATATGTTTCTAGAAAGCAAGTCTTGAAAATCAATAATATTAATCTCTAAAGTACTCCTGAGATTTTCAGTGAATATGCAAAGACATTTGACTTGTTTGTTTTGTTTTTAATACAGCTAAGTCCATATTTATATGGTAAGCTTTCTCAGTGCCTAGCACCATCCTGGGCTTTGTTGAGGGCAAGTCGAAGAAATTCAAGGTCCTATGCTTGCCTGTAAAGCAACTGCATTCTTGTTGGAGAGACAAAAACACGTAATATGGTGACACAACAGATAGACTGTGCTAAAACTCCATAAAGTGATTTGGCATAGAAGCCATACTAACTGGATTTGAATCCTCACTCTACCATTCATTAGTTACATGATTCTGGGCAAGTTACTCAACTGCTTTGTGCTTCATTTTTCCCATCTGCAAAGTGGGAATAATAATAGTTAACATCCAAAGTTCTTAGAGCAGAAGCTCCATGTTTGTTAGTTCTTAAGAAGATGCATGTAAATAACGTGAATTTTTGAAGGGAGAGATTTCTTTGAGTTAGAATACTTAGGGGAGTTTCTATGGACCACTTAACGAATGAGGTAGAATTTTAGCTC
>NW_012154507.1:4569505-4570053 GCF_000956105.1 Propithecus coquereli | reverse complement strand
TAGATTAGTTAACAGTTTTTCACTGTTATATAAACACTCCGATAAATATTTTTCCACCCAAATCTTTGTGAGCTTATTTGATTATTTTCGTAGGCTAGAACTCTGAAATGAATGTACTGGTTAAAGATTACAGATGTTTCTAAAACTCCTAATGCTTATGATTAAAATGATTTCAGAACGGTTAAATTAATTTGTATTTTTGTTAGCAATGTTTAAGTTTCCATCTCACTATTTGCTAAAACTAGTACTATCATATTTTAATCTTTGTCAATTTAATAGATGAACCACAGCATTTTACTTTAATTTTCAATTATTTGTTTGCCAGTGAGGTTGAATTTTTTTTCCTCCAGCTTTGTTGAGGTATAACTGACAAATAAAAATTATACATATTTAAAGTATACAACATGATGTTTTAATATATGTATACATTGTGAAATGATTACCACAAACTATTTAATATTTCCATCACCTCACATGTCAGCATTTTTTCCTTTTTGGTGAGAACATTTAAGATCTTCTTTCTTAGAAAATTTCAGTTATACAATACA
>NW_012154507.1:4512625-4567985 GCF_000956105.1 Propithecus coquereli | reverse complement strand
TGGCTAGTAACAAATGGAGTCAGGAATCAAAAGCAGATCTTTGAGTCCTAGGCTGACTTTACTCCTTCTGTCCTATAAATGTTGAAAAAGAGGAAAATAATAAACAGCTGCATTTGTAGGCATGATATTTTAAAGGTTACAGCAATATTTTAGTGATAATTGCTCTCATAACTTTCTTTATAAAAATGAACATAAATTAGGGTATTGCTAGGATTTTATCTTTTGGAAAAATGGAAGAGCAGCTATAGTTTAAATATAATATGGCTGCAAAGAAATGTGATATTTCAAGGTTAAAAATGGAACACTCATTGTTGCAATTTTTTTAGGAAGGAGAAACCCCAGATTATGTTTCATCTGAGCATTGCATCAGGATTTCCTTTGTTTTTGTTTTTCTTCTATTTCATTTGATACTGGAGTTTATCTGGAGATGCAAAGCTGAACTGGCAAATAATTGTGGCCACAATCACCTAATTGTACTGCTCCTTAGGAGTGGAGGGTTTCCTCTCAGTTTCCTCTTTGAGGGCAGTGTGGGTAGACAATGACAGGCTGGGTTGTATGCTGCAGAAACCACTGCTGTGTGTTAAAAGAATGAACAACAGATCCAGAATTTCGGTTGTTTGACTCAATATGGATTATTGCTAAACCCAAAGCTTGAGAAAAATTTTAGTCATGGTACCCTTGCTCAGTAGAAAACAGATGGGAAGAGGGCTGTTATCATTTATACTTGGGATACAGTGCAGCATGGATGCAGATCTGGAAAATAATTGTTTAAAGGTCATAATACCAAGGAACCAGAACATAATCAATTCAATTCAACAAATGTTTATCAAGTGCCTCCTCTGGGTCAGGCAGAGGACCTAAATTCTAGGACCTAAGACTATGGTAGAAAACAAGTGAAATATAGCTTCTGCACTCATGGAGCTTCAGGTAAGGGGAAATTCCTGATATTAAGTATGTGATTAAAATCAAGAATAATGCATGTGATGAATAAGAAAGTGCAGGAACTATGGATATATAGAGTTAGAAAATCTAATGTAGTCTAAGATTGAAGGAAGACTTTATTGAATCTTTAAAAAATCTTAGCAATGAAAGGAGAAGGATTTAGGAAAACCAAGATGGGATGGTTAATTTTATGTGTCAACTTAACTAGGCCACAGGTTGCCCAGATATTTGGTCAAACATTATTCTGGTTGTATCTGTGACAGTGTCCTTGGATGAGATTCACATTTGAATCTGTAGACCGAGTAAAGCAGATTGTCCTCCTTAATGTGGATGGCTCTTGCTCAATCAGTTGAAGGCTTGAATAGAACAAAAATTCTGACCCTCTTGTGAGTAAAGGGAATCTCTCCTTGCCTGACTGCTTGAGGTAGGACATTGATCTTTTCTTGCCTTCAGACCCAAACTGAAACATTGGCTCTTCTTGTATCTCTAGCCTGCTGGCCTTTGGATTGGAACTTACCGTTGACACTCCTTGGTCTCCAGCTTGCTGACTGCAGATCTTGAGACTTCTTAGCCTCCATAATCACATGAGCCAGTTACTCTCCCTCTCTCTCTCTTTTTCCATATATATATACATATATACATTGTATGTATACATACATTTATACATATACATGTATAAATTAATATACATATATAGGTACATACATACACACACACATTCTGTTGGTTTTGTTCTGGAGAACTCTGACTAATAAACAAGTCATCAAAACCAAACCAGGCATCACTCCAGGAATCTTTCTGTGACCTACCAAGGCTGGGTTGGGTACCTCTCTGGATGCCTGTAGTACCTTGTGGGTTTAGTTCTTTTAAAATTAGAAATCTTTTTCAAGATGTCAGCTAGTGTTAGATTTCCAGGGATCAATAGCCAATGAATTGCATGTTTCTGAATTCCAATGTTGCTGAATCTCAGAGATTGTTTCTACCTATAAAAAATATCCAAAATATGGTTATCATGTGTCAAAAATATGCTTTCTTTTCAAGTTTATTAGGAAAGAATATGTGCTATTTTTTCAAACAGATGAAGCAGCTCCACAAGAAAAGAATACATTTAGTTGTCAGCAGGGTAAGGACCATGAAGCTACCCTGCCTGATCAAGGACATTGGGGTAGAGGCCAAGGAGATGGTCCATGTGGTCAGGATATTGGTCACATACAGGGAGATTGAGCATGTAAGAAAATATATTGAGCATAATGGATGCCATATTTCTCTCTGTTAGAGAAAGGATTTAGGAAAAGGAGGAAGGCTAAAGAAAACCTATCTATGTATGAGTCATGGACTTTGAGATTTATAGAGATAGATATTGAAACAAATATAATTCATGTATAGATGCATGTGTGTGACCACTTAGAGGGAGTAGAAGCAATGACACCCCAGTAGCAATGAGCACCCCTAGCACCCATGTGTTGATTCCTAAATATCATTCTCCACTAAAAGGAAGCAGAGCTCCTTGGAGAAATGGGTGATTTCAGGACTGGAGCAAGAAAAGTGCAAGATGACTCTGGAATATTTTGTGTGCTAAAAAATAAGAAAGTCCACAAAGAATGCTGGAGACATGTCAAAAGGGTACAAGAGCTATTTTGAAGGAACTCCTGGTGGTTACATCTAGGATAGCCTTGGCATCAAAAAAAGAAATGATAGAAATGAATGAATGAATGAACAAATGAATATAAAAGAAAATGTCTACCTTTTAGTAGGATGCCAAATAATTAATATAAAAGGAATAATAAAATCAGAAAAGACACCATTTAGAAACCATAATAATAATAATTGATGAAGCCAAGACTCATCAATGGTTGCTAAATTCGTAGATAAAATTTGAAGAGGAATAGGATATTTATGTAGTCTCAAAATATGCCCACGTAAGATACCTACTAAGTAGTTATTAACAAGCATAAAAGATACATTAATTAGTTTTAAAGTGGGAAAATCTGGTACATACCATCTTAAGTGAAAAAAGTTAACATAATCTTTAAATTGGACAGTTAATGTATCTTCTGTTATTATGCACTGAGAATCAATTCTCAGTATCATTTCTGTGCTTTTATTGCTAAAAATGATTTATATGAATTTAATCATGAAGAAACATTAGTAAACCCAAATTGAGGGACATTCTACAAAGTAATTATCACGTGCTTTTCAAAAACATTAAAGTCAAAAGACAGAGAAAGGCACTGTTCCTATTAAAGAAAACCAAAGAGATGTGGCTATGAAATGCACTGCTGATCCTGGATTTGGTCCTGGATTTATAAAGGACATTAGAGATACAATTGGCACAACTTTTTTTGGGAGGGGGAGGAGGCTATGGATTAGATACCACTACCATCTCAATGTTAATTTCCTGATCCTGGTTGTTTTGCAATAGATATGTAGGAAAGTGCCTTTGTTTTGAGAAAAATAAAATGTTTTTAGTATTAAGGAATATCCTATCTACAATTTTCAAATGATTCAGAAATATATATACAGGGAGATAAGAAAACAATAAATGAGAAAGTGAATATAAAATGTTATAATTGGGGAATTTGAATGAAAAGTACACTGGATTTCTCTATACTATTCTTGCAGCTTTACTGTAAGTCTGAAATAGTTTAAAAATAAAAGTTTAGGGCTGGGTGTGGTGACTCACTCCCGTAAATCCTAGCACTTTGGGAGGCCGAGGTAGGAGGATTTCTTGAGGTTAAGAGTTCGAGACCAGCCTAAGCAAGAGCGAGACCCTGTCTCTACAAAAAATAGGAAAATTAGCCAGGTGTGGTGGTGAATGCCTGTAGTCCCAGCTGCTTAGGAGGCTGAGGCAGGAGGATCACTTGAGCTCAGGAGTTTGATTGCAGTGAGTTATGATTATGCCACTGCACTCCATCCTGGGTGACAGAGCGAGACACTGTCTCTAAAAAAACGAATAAATAAAAAAATAAAATGTTTAAAAATTGTTAATTTTAAAATGTAATTACTGGCTTAGCTGTTGATAAATTTGAACATTGTTTTAAATGCTTTTGTCTTCTAGAGCTTTTTTTCACCATGTTATTGGGTCATACCTTAGAATTGATGTGATTTAACAAAGGCATGAAGTTACTTAACATTAAAGTAGTAATGTATTAAAAGTGTAAAGCAGTTTCTGCTTTACATTTAACAATATTGGTTTCATATTGTCACTCAGTTGATAGAAGAATATAAATGTAGTCATATCAAGAACTAAATATTGGAGAAAGGATGACCCCAGAGATTATCTAACAGTTGTTTAGGAAGATGTGAATTATCAGTCAGCCCGTAAACACCCATAAATATGATTTCATAGTATTAGGAGTAGAGAGACTGTGGTAAAAACAAATGAAACAGGAGATTTGTGGCATTTGTCTCCATAGGGCTTTCGAGCTAATCTTGAACCAGATCACGTACCTTGACTATAACCACTAAAGGACTTTAAGATTAGTACAAATTTCAGCTGTGTAAACTGAACCCTCACATGGAAAGGGGTGTGGGGCAAGAGTGCACAGAGTAAGGTGGGGTAAATTCATTCAAGACATTTTTATTAAGAACAAACTAGGCTGAGGCCTTCTTCCCAGTGGTGGGATATAGCCGTGAACACGAGAGACACAGTCCCTCCTGGAGTTCAGGTTTACCACACAACTAGGAGCTGTGAAACAAACAGTCACCCCCACATTGTGCAGTGATGCTTGTGATAAGTGTCGCAAAGGAGCAGTTTGGGTGTTGTGAGGGTGTATGAGGAAGGTTTGGAAAGGTCTCTCAGAGGAAGTGAGGTTGCAGCTTTGACAAGAAGAATAGGAATTGACCAGATTAAGAGAAAAGGGGAGAACCTTTCTTTGGGCAGAGGAAAGACCCCCATGTGGGAGGGAAATGGACGCCTTTGAAGGACTGCAAGGTTAATATGTCTGAGGCTGGTGAGTTGGAGGGAGAGTGAAACAAGGTATGTTAAATCATGTGGACCTTGTAGGATCCTAAAAATATCGCAGAATGGAAGGTAGGGGAGGAAGGGTGAAAACAAGAACGGAGAGGGTCAGCAGTTGGGAATGTAGTGCAGTCACACAGGCATCCGGGAGCAGTGGGTTAACCTGAAGTGTTAGTGGTGAATGTGGAGAGAGGATGGAGAAATATATGTGCTGCCCAGGTGGAATTGACAGATTCGATGTGGGGGGATGATGGGAAGAGAGAAATCAAAATGACCCCAGAGTTTTGGCTTGAATGTCTGGGAAAGTGGAAGGGCCATTTATTAATCTATGGAGGAAGGAAGGACTGGTTTTGAGATCATGAGTTAAGCCAAGGATACTTCTTGAAGGAGTAAGCAATGCGAAAGCAGTCCATAAATGACGGGAGGAAATGGTGTGGAAAGGCATGAAGGCAGAAAGGAGTCCATCAGGAAAGGCGTCTGCTTGCAGGGGAGTAGAAAGAAGGGCTCTATTGGAATGGAGGTATGTGGAAAACAGTCTCAAAGGAAAGGCAAATATGTTTGAATTCAACCTGTTGTGCTGAGAAGAGATGGTACTGAAGACCATTGCTTAAAGGTTAAGTTGAAGATTATTCTAGTATCTTTACTTAGGACGGATCATGGGGGCAAAGACAGGAGGAAGATATCTTTAATTTGACACCCAAAGAGATTCAATAGAGACAAAAAATAAATAATGTGAAATACTACTCTTGCATATTCAGTCCTGTCCAAATATTGGGAAGGGAAAGGAATCATAAGCAGCAGAGGAGCAGGACTCCAGATATCAGAAATCCTATAGCAGCTGGTCTGACAAGAACAGCAGCAACAATGATAGTAACAAATGTAACTGCCACTCAGTGTGCCTTCAATATGTGCTCACTGATCACTTACCATGTTTGATCTCATTGAATTGGTACAATCATTTTAGGAGATAAGTAATTTTTAAAAATCTCTATTTGCAGTTGGAAAATGGTGCTCAGAGATAAGAGATAGTTAAATTCCCAAGCAGCAAGCAACTAAGAAGTGGAAGAGGCAAGATGCAGGCCTAGATTTGATTAACTCTTCTAGTTCTTTACCACTAATTACTCTAAAGCATTTCTGGCCTAGAGAAACCTCAGGAGGACCAACGTTTACATCTGTTCCAGGAAGAATCTGGAAATGGCTCTGGGTGCCCCATCCATATCAACTTTCCAGACCCATCTGTGGTTCCACTGCAGTGGAAGAAGCTGCTTAGGAGAAAGGATGAGGGAGAGAGCTGGAAATAAGAACAGGGAAGGGATGAAGCCTCCTCTTCTCCCCACCCCCACCTACTGCCACAATCTCTGGATTAAAACTCTACGCATTGATCATTGTTTTGGTTTCTTTTTCTGAATAATCAGGATAGGAAAGATTGTACAGGTAGCAGTCCCCTACCACTCTACATGCCTGCTGAGAAGTGGTGTTGCTAGGATTTGAACACAGATCTGGGAGATGCCAAGGTGCATGGGCTTCCCACATACCACACAGCCATTTGCAAGGCTGGGGGAGGTCTGCAGAGGGGTCTTTTAGCAACACCCAGGAGACAGTGGCTTCCAGGGAACTAGAAGGTCTAGAGCTTAAACTGTATGCCAGTGGCCACAGCTAGCAAATGACCTCAGCTCCTTCCTCCCCTATAGGAATCCAGCTTATCAGATATATTGCAGAAAAGTCAAGAATTATTATTGTGCAGCCTCAGTTATTTCATTTTTAAAAGCTACACACCAAAGTATAGAATAGTAAATTATGGGGGAAAGGATGGGTCGTAACAAGTTTAACTCAATTTAACACCGTGTCTTAAAACATCTTGAGATTCAAACCAATTCCACTCATTGAGGATTTGAGTTCACATTCACATGTCTTTGCAACACACAGCTTCCTGCCACTATGGGAAAATGGCTTTAGAAGACTTGCAAGGCTTCCTAGACTTCAAATAAGTCTTACGAAACAACATGTTCACGTGCTAAGTGTAAATGAGTCAGAAACATAAGGATTAAATTTCCCTTAAAATACACAGGGGTTTGAAAATGAAGGGAAAAATGCTGAAGGCAAAACGTGTTTTGGATTTTGGCAAACCCAAAACATTCGAAAAAAAATGGTTTGATGTTTGATGAACCCTAAACACAGCAGAGTTTGCTCATCTCTCATTGTGATGAAGACCAATAGACCATTTTTGTGTGAAAACGCAGAATCCCACTGGAACTGCCTGTGGACCCCTCACCACCGTAGAACTTGACTGATTTTCATTTCACTAATTCACAAACTTCCTTACTCGCACAGTGGTTGGTGGTCTTCCTCACAAGAGTTCTCAGCAAAGGCATAATGAGAAAATATGAGAGAAGACGTCTGGGATTACTAAGACTTCATTAGTTTTATAAAATGTGCTGCAGGGCAAAACCACTGTATAATAAAACATTAACATAAATCATTAAAATGTAACCATGTCCTGTAGAGATAAATAAGAGGAGTGTATTTTATGTGGCATTGTCCTTATTTCTCTAAATTGGTCTGTTCACTTGCTAATTGGCAACACTGAACCATCAGACATTTTGTGGTCTGAGTTAAAGCAGTGAGATTCCTCCATTCATAGATTTCCCATCGTTACCCCTGACTTCCATCGAAGTTTCTAAAGTCACAAAGGTGGGAACAGAGTCTGGAGGATGCTACAGGGGCCACGGTAGAATGAGGTGAAAAAAAAAAAGATGATGGTTTTTCTCCCCAAACCGTTTTCTGAGGGTCAATGTGAAAACTGAACTTGCAGTGTCATTTTTTGCCCTTTCAGTCTTAGGTCTCTCATTGTGTGCAAACGGTGGCTCCCTGGTTAAAACTTTCCTGTGAATTATTGGAGTTGGCCTTTCATTTGAACTGAAAATCCTTTACCCTTAGAATGCTCTGGTAGTTGGACTCATGTGACAAGGTATCCACTTTTTAAAAGAGTACTGTTTCATAATGTGTACCAAGAAATGTTACAGAGACAGGTTGCTGTACAAATAGCAGGAACAGGCAACATCATTGGGTGGGTACTATTTGCTCGCCCTAGTGCCAAGTTCCTCCCACACACGACACCACAGAAACATCTGCGAGGGAGGTGATACTATCTCCATTCCGCAGATGAGGACATTAAGGTTCAGCCAAGGGAATCATGATGGTAGAATTGATATTCGAACCATTCATTCATTCAGTAAACATTTATTAAATAATTTGGATCAGTCATTATGGTAGATGTTGGGATATAATGATGCGAAGACCCGGCTCCTGCTCTCACGGAGTCGACATTTTAGATGGAAGAAGAAAGACCTTTCTGACCCGAAAGCCATGTTCTTGACCACTGTACACATTCTTTATGGTAAGTATAGAGGGACAGAAATTAGAACTTTATATTTTCTCTAGGATTAGTTCATTTAAGAGTGTTTGGTTGTAGGAGCAAGGCCGCCTGTGAGATACCGTTCTTCAGATAAAGTTGCCAAAGCACAAAAGAAAACCTCTTATGCAAAAAGTTACTGTTCCCCATTTTGCAAATTAGTATACTCTAAATAGAAAATCATTTCTAAAGACACTGACGTGGACCTGGACCTTGAGTTTTTAAGACTGACTTTGTAGGTATGAAGGATGTTCTCTCCTGCATTATGTGCCCAGTTGAAAAAGAACTTCACTTTTTTTTTCTCTATTAGCAAGTACTTGCTGGCATCCTTGTGACTTGCCTAACTTATTTGAAATTCTATTGATCTGAGGGTATTAATAATTTGTTAGTGAGTTTTTTTTTTAACCTAGAAAGCTTTGGATTGTAAAACTTGAGCTTAATTTTTATTTTTCCAGGGTATAAGAAATTGGGGATAAAGAACTTCACTTTTTTTTTCTCTATTAGCAAGTACTTGCTGGCATCCTTGTGACTTGCCTAACTTATTTGAAATTCTATTGATCTGAGGGTATAATTAGTACTGATTCTTTCACATGAGATTTAAACTAAATCAATACTAATTGTTCTTAGACCAAGTTGTATTGATTACTCACATGTCCCTTGGAGTCACTCTTGCCCTTAAGATTTAAAAAATATTACCTAGAAACTCCATCCTGTGATTATGGGAAGTTGAGCACCTTTCCTAGGATACCTGCCATTTCCAAGGGCTCACGTTCCCAGGCCCACCTGTGGCTCCAGGTTCCAGCGGTTCACATGCTAACTCTATTTGAAGATGGTCGTAGCGTCCTTCACATTATGTTGCTGTTCCATGATGTGTTGACCTACACTTGGAACTCAGAGCTATAACACAGTTCCACTTCCACACACACACAGAAAAAACCCCATTCATATGAATCCTTTACGTATTTATCAGACTTCACTGATGTTTTGTTATGACCATGATGATTTATTATTACAACATTTTAACACCGGATGTTGGACATTCTTAATTTTCAAATGATCCTTGTCCCTTTTGGTAACTAAGGCTCAGTCTCCACCACATTGCCCCAGCTGCCCTTTCTCTTCCCACTCCTGCTCTTTTTTCTGTCTCCTTTTTCCCAAGAACAAAAGCCAAGTTCTTCTATGTTCCCCTTTTGTTTTTTAATTGAAATATAATTCACATACAATAAAATTCACCATTTCAAAGTGTACAATTTAATGTTTTTTTAGTATATTCACAAAGTTGTACAATGGTCACTACTATCTAATTCTACAATATTTTCATAAACCTCAAAGAAAATCCCTTACCCATCTCTCCCAGCTCTTGGCAACCACTTATCTACTTTCCTTCATTTTGGATTTGCTGTTCTGAACATTTCACATAAATGAATCATTCAATATATGTTTTTTGGGGTCTGGCTTCTTTCACTTAGCACAATGTTTTCAAGGTTCGTCCATGTTATAGCATATATCAGTACTTCTTTCCTTTTGATGACTGAATAATATTCCACTGTGTGGACATACCTCACTTATTTACTCATTTATCAGTTGGTGGACATTTGGTTCATTTCCAACATTTGGCTATTGTGAAAAACATTGCTACGAACATTTATATACAAGTTTTTGTATGAACATATGTTTTTAATTCTCTTGGGTATATACCTAGGAAAATTGCTGGGTTGTGTGGTAAATCTATGTTTAACTTCTTGAGGAATTGTCAAATTGTTTTCCGAAGTGGATACACCATTTTACATTCCCATGGGCAATGTATGAAGGTTCCAAATTCTCTACATCATTGCCACATATTATTTTTATTATTATAGTATATGTGAAGTGGTATCTCCTTGTGGTTTGGATTTGCATTTCCCTAATGACTAATGACATCATGATTCATGTGCTTACTGGCATTTGGATATCTTCCTTAAAGAAATGTCTATTCAAATCCTTGGCCCATTTTTTAAATTGAGTTGTCTTTTTTATTGTCAAGTTATAATAATAGTTCTTCATGTGTTTTTGATAGTAGACCCTTATCAGATATATAATTTACAAATATTTCTTTTGATTCTGTGGGTTGTAATTTCACTTTCTTGGTAGTGTTCTTTGAAGTCCCAAAGCCTTTAACTTTGTTGAAGCCCAACTTACTTTTTCTTTCATTGCTTGTGCTTTTGGTGTCATATCTAAGAAACCATTGCCTAAAGTAAGTTTCAGGTGATGATTTACACCTATGTTTAGAAAGATTTATGCCTATGTTTTCTTTTAAGAATTTTATAGTTTTAGCCCTTATATTTAGGTCAATGATGCATTCTGAGTTAATTTTTGTGTATAGTATGAGGTAGGGGTCTAATTTGTTCTTTTGCATGTGGATATCTAGTTATCCCAGCACTAATTGTTGGAATAACTTCTCTTTCTCCATTGAATTGTCTTGGCACCCTTGTTGAAAATCAACTAACCATTAAATGTGTAGGTTTACCCCTATGTTCTTAAGCAGAGTGATTCTTCAATCTCTAGCCCTTACCTCCAAATTTAGCACTGGATGTTCCTTTGCACATCCAAAGATTTAGCTGAAACATAAAAATACTGCTTACAAGTGTGCCTCTGATTAAAGTCTTAGACAAGAATTAACCGCCAACACACTGGGAATGAGGAGTGAAGAGGAAAATTGATTTATTCTTCTAGTTACACAAAAATTAACAATACCATACAGTAGCCAAGAAGATGATCAGACAGCCATACTAGTCATGTGGTTTGGGCCAATAATTTAACACTTTTGATTTCCAGTTTTACTTTTTGTAGTATATATCTCATGTAATATTTTGGCATAGAAATTCCTTCCCAGAATTTCTCAGGAAATGCATTTTCCTTAATCTTGTATCTCATAAAAAATCAGTAGAGAAATCAGGAAAAACTACCATAAATCTCCTGTGAGAATTAAAGCTTAATAATCAATGTAGAAGTGTCACAAGCTTCAAGATAGTCACCAATGTCACATTGAAAGCAAGGACAGGAACTGCTAACACTCAGAGTGAAAGTTAAGGTAGACATTTCTGAAAATGGGACAGGGCTGTGTAGGAGAAAAGCAGCCACAATCTAATCCTGTTCAGTCCAATACAGCATGTATGGCTGTTGAGTAATGGAAATGTGGCGAACCTAAATGAGATGTGCCTTAAGTATAAAATATGTATTAGATGTTAAAGACTTAGTATAGAAGAAGGAAGATAAAATATCTGATCAATAATTCTTTCATTGATTATATACCACAATGATAATATTTTGGATATATTGAGTTAAGTAAAATATATTATTAAGATTAATTCTGCCTGTTTTATTTTTCCTTTTTAATATGGCCCCTAAAAATTTTTAAATTACATAGGTGGCCAGCATTTGTGGCTTGTGGCTATTGCCATCTATAGTAGACAAAATTCTAAGATGGCCCCAAGTTTTCAGGCTGCTGATGTACACACACCTACTCCTAGTTATTCAGTCAAACGCTGATGTAGGTACTGCTGTGAAGGGATTTTAGAGATGCAATTAAGGAATCAAATCAATCGGCCTTAAGATAGGGAGATTATCCAGGTAGGTCTGACCTAATCACCTGAGCCCTTTCAAAGCTGGGAGTTTTCTCTGGCTGGTGCCCGAGAGGAAGGCAGAGTCATGCTCCAACTGGCCTGAAGGAAAGAAAAGTACCCAGGTGTGAGCTGCCTGTGGGGCCACATGGCAAGGAACTGGGGGCAGCCTTAGTTGCTGAGAGTGGTCCCCAGCCACCAGCTAGCAGGAAAATGAGGACCTCAGTCCTGCAACCATAGGGAATGAATTCTTCCAACAATCAGTGAGCTTGGAGAGGATCCCAAGCTCCCAGTGAGAACTTCAGTCTTAGCTGACACTTAGATTTTGGCTGGGTAGATCCTGACCTACAGAAACACGAGATAACAAATTTGTGTTGTTTTAAGCTGCTAAATTTGTGGTAATTTGTTACATAGTAATAGAAAACCAAGAGCTTGTTTGTGGTCTTCTCTGTGACTAAGGGTGAGTCATTCTTGTGAGTAAAACAAATGTCAATAAGTTAGTAGGCATAGTATACTTTATATTAATCCTGTGAGTGGTGTTCCAAGAAATAAGACATTTAGAAGCAAAATAAGTCCTTAAATTAGCAATGTTGACTTATCATTTTGTGTAGTGCTGTTAACCTTGCTAGGGGACCTAAATATTAGGTTTTCTAGCATTATCTAATAAGTTTTACAGGCATTTTCCAGTTTTTGAATATTTGCTTGTAAGCTACAGCTTTTTGTAAATATTACTAAAATACTAAAAAACAATAAACCAACTGAACAACCCCTCACTCACACAAAAAAAATCACCAAACCAAAATAAAACCAAAGTACTAAAATATTAAATACTATCTTTCCATTAGCAAATACTACTAAAATACAGAATAATTTATGATTTCAGGAACTTTCAAGAATTTCTGGGAATTCTGATTTCTTATTTTCAATTCCCAAAGAGTAATATCTGTTGGGAATTCAGAAACACTTAACGTGTTCCTATAAGGATTAAATTAACTAATGAATTCAAAAGCTTTAGCCCAGGGCCTGCAGTTAGGAAAATGTCCAATACATGGTAGTCATTATTAGTCTCCAGTCTTGGACACATGAATAACATGAACATCAAATTGACTATGAACATTTATGGATTTGACCGATTAAACTATAATTTTAATTTATATGCCATATATGAGAGGAGAGTGAGGGAATTTTAAGCAATTTATTAAGATGAAATCCAAAGGGATTAGTCTTGAAGGTAAATCAGCAACCTGAAGATTTTTTGACTTATGGAATATTTTGATTTATTAAAGAATTTATTGAAAAGAATCACCAAGATAAGTTGTAAAGATACTTTCTGGGGCTCAAAGAATAAGAAAGCAAATGGCAACCGTCCCCCACAAACTCTCACCCTATCTCAATATTGTAAGAGTTTGAATTGAGTTTGAATAGTTTGATCTGATTTGATTTGCTTGTCACTAACAGAAAGGTACTTTGCAGTACCTAACAAGCAACAGAATTTCTATAACTTAACCACAGAAACAATGTCTACTCTTCCTCTACTTACTAAGGGGAGAGGTTTGGGTGTCAGTTAAGGGAACAGAATCAAGAGATGAAATGGACTGTGATTCAATGTTTCAACCCTCTTCATTTCCATTGGAATAGCTTTCCTCTTCCTATTCATCCAGTCTTGTCATCATCTCAAATCTGCCTAAAACCTCAAGTTTCCCTGGAAAAGTTGTTCCTGACTGACTCCTCTTGTCCTTATTAATTTCCACTCAGCCTTCACGGACTTTGTTTCCCAGTTGTGTGTCTTCACTTGGAATAGTCATATGTGAAACCTTGTGTGTTCTTTGGTCTGTGGGTGATATTTCCCCCCATTAGATGATGGAGTTCTTGTGGCAGAACAGCAAGGCAAGCTTTTTGTATATTTTTATTTCTCATTGTTCTACACACAGGTAGTATTTAATTGGGTGATGTCTAGTAACTATAAATGTGTTCCAAAAAAGGTTGATACATGGTGAGATGTTAACAGATAGGGAAGCCTCTTTTTCTGTTAAGAGTCTTACTCAGTATGAAAATCCCACTTTTGTATACATTTTCAGGTAAGATTTTTTCCTTGGTAGTTATTAAATCTTGGCTGCTCTTAGGCTCTAAGCTCACCTATTACCCGTTATATTCTTAATACAAGTAAAAGCTTCATGAGAACATAAATTGATAGACAGGAGATAGTCCAATATCTTTCAACCTTTGTTTAAGATATAACATAGTTATCATATTTCATTGAACAAGTAATGGGATTCAAGCATCCTGAAAAGATTCCTTTATAACTAAGTCTATTTTTGGAATTTTGGAATATTCTAGCTCCTCCTGAAATGGAATTAATTTGGTGGAATTTCACCATCTTAGGAGTTTTGGGTTCCAATAGTTGATTATTCTGTTTCTACCACTCACGTCCTCAATGTAGGACACACGGTGTACATTTTAGCAGGTGTTGGCAAATCCCACACATGTGGTTTCTTCTCCTAACCCTTTACACAAACAGAAAGTATTTCCATTTATATTAATTCAGTCTTGAACTTATTTTAGAAGCAGCTGGAAAAAGCCACATTTATCTTTGTCGTTATGCAACCAGCTAAGAATTAAGGAAATCATGTGGTTAGATGATTGCTGGAAAGACCCAGTTCATTAGAGATGGGCAAACCTTGAAAGAGTTGGTTTGGTTCTGAAAGGGACTCTGAAGTTTGGCTTCTTCCCTGAAAGGTAATCAAATTAATAACCTGTACATGGTGGCACTAGATCTCTCAGGAGGTTATTGCCACGTGAGGTTATCATCCTTTTGCACGTAATTGTCTTTCCCAGTGAGGGCTCGGTCATGGGAGAATTCAGACTAATGGCATTATGCTGTGACTCTGGCAGCCGCCTTCCGCAGCCCATCCCCCCTTTCCTTTCTCAGAAATGATGGGCCCTTTGTCTGAGCAACAGAAGAAAATTCAGAACAGGAAAAAGCCCACAGGGTCAAATCTTTATTGCTATATTGTGGGGATGGTCCTGTGCTGAGCCAGGGTGAGTAAAATATGATGCTGCTGCTGTTGATTACTCCTCTGGAGAAAGCCATCCGGGTGCCCTTTAGAACAAAGAATTAGACATGGTCTCTGGTGAGTGGATTTTCTAGGCCTATGGCTGGTAGTAACTTCAAAGTGAGGTCTGTGCACCAAGGGAGGCCTTGAGAACATTGGAGACAAAGTGTTATGTGACCTCAAATGTTTCTCTGGCTTGCTTTCTCTCTCTCTTTCTTGTTGAGCCTGACAAGTAGCTTCTGGAAAGCCAGTTCCATTAAGAAAGTTTAAGAACCTATGAATTTTCCTGTTACTAAAGCACTGTCTTTCAACATTATTTATAGCCACTTATTTCACTGGAGTAAAATGAGTCCAGAGTGGGAAGTAGCCAGGGCGCAACAAAACCCACCAAGTAAGCCTACTGGGCCTGTCCTCCGTTGTCCACCGTCTCTGTGTGCTGTCATTGTCACTCTAAAACTGCAGACTTTTTCTTATTCTCATAAGTGTAAGTATCAGAAATCAAGGAGACTTTCTTTTAGATGTAATTATCTTTTGGTTTGCTGGTAAGCTTTATTTCCAATTTATTTGCTCGAGTTTTCAAATGTGTAGCCATGTGGGGTCACGAAACTTCACATCTAGTCATTTAGAAATTTGGTACCCTTTGAAACAAAGGAAATTGAAACAACAATAAAAACATTGTCCAATTCTATTCACAATGAAAATATCCCTCAGTAATTTGATTTGCAGGAAATGAAAAGTATTATCAACAGAATATGCTTTTCAAAAATTTATAATCCTTTAAACGGGCAAATCCTTTCTCTGGGATTAGTAGCGTGGTTTGTGTCCTAGGAGCCAAATCCTATTCTCTGATTCAATCCTCAAATCCTTTCTAACAGTGCCTATATTGATTTCAGACCCAGTTTTGTTTAAGAATCCGAGAACAGAATTTGGTCCTGTGTTTAGAGGTCCTTAATAAAAAAAAAAAAAAAATTCTTTTAATAGAGTTTATCTAAAACTTAGCCTCTAGTTCCAAAAGTTAAATTCTGATGTTTCAATGAGCATAACAGGTGTGCTTAATTTCTAGGCCATCCTTTTTTTTCCCTTTGCTTAACTGAACTCATACCTTCCTGATCTGGAGGAACCACTAACAAGTTGGTGCTGATCTCCAAAGGTTATTGGTGACTCCAGGTGCTTCCTTAATCTCAAATATTTGTCCTGAATATTAGTATAGTTAATCTCCTTACCGTATTTTTAGTGTTCTAGGGACTTGATCTTTTTGAACCCAATGTACATGTAAATGTATGTTATACATGTTTATATTCACAGAAGTCAGACACTTTCTGTTACAAGGAATGTCACTGGCATTTTGGATATCTATTGGAAGATGAAAATATATGTACATAATGATTATGCATAGATAATGAAGACAGTAAAAATCTTTAATTGATCTTTCAAGTCACTAGAGTGCTTACATTATGAGAAGCACAATTTTAATAAATGTGTCCTATTATATATTAATTATTTGAAAAATAAGTATCTGTGTATGGTTTATATGGTAACTTTCTATAAAGCAGCATATTTATTTAATCAGGACACATAATTCCTTACCCAGAGGGGGTAAATAAATTTCTGTACCTGCCTCACAAAGTTTTGTCTGAGAAAAAAACTAACATTAGACAAAAGTGCTCTGAAATGCAATATGGACTACATTAATTAAAAAAACCAGACAGCAAAGAGGTGGTAAGACAATAATAAAAACATACTGTATCACGAACGCCTAGGTAGAAGGGAATTTTAAAAGGAAAGTTGACAGATTACAGTAAATTGTATAATTGTATATGTAATTTGCGTGGTATAAACATTATTGAGTGCATATTGTGAGCCAAGCACTGAGCAAAATCACTTGTAGCAATTGTTTTCAGTTCTCAGGACAATCTTGTTGCAGTAGCTACTATCATCATTTTACACCCAAGGAAAATGAAGCTTCATCACTAGCTTCCTTTCTGCCTTCCCTTTTGCACACTTTTCAAGACTTGATTCTTGGTGTTTTCTCTTTATTGTCTCCAGGGTATTACACTCCCTGAATGTCCTTCTGATAATAATGCCCTGTCATTGTACCGCACGTCCACCAAGCCGCTTTATATCCTCACTATACCCTCCAGTTCCAAAATCCGTACCTGTTTCCCGAATCTGCCAACACTTCTGTCTTCGCTCTGTTGTTCCCCAGCCTAGGTTAGCTGGGAAAATCCTTTCCGTGTGAAAATCCCTCCCTCCAGACTCGGCTTTTCCCAGCCTGTGATCCTTACACATTGGATCCGCCACAAACCCCTGCTATCTTGTCTCAGTTGGGTGTCCAGGGTTAATTAGATATAGTTTTTTTCATGTCGAGTCAATGCCACATCATATCCCCTATAGTAATAGTTCTAAACGTTTCCGCATTCCTTAAGTGCCCACGGAGACTTCGATATCCGTACTCCTATTGACTTCTTTGCCAGGAAAATCAAGAACATCTGATCTGAGCTCCCTCCCCTTCACTCTTTTCCACCTTATAATTGCTCCACTGGTGTTTTTAATCCTCATTCCCCCGTAGCCTCCTCTATCCCTTTCCGTCCATTTTCGATTTCTCCTTCTCCAGGACCTCCTTTCTAATCACTTGGTTTTCCCACACAGTAAAGATTTTTTTTAACCTGCTGACACCTCCAGGTATCATCTTCCATATTTTTTTCCCTTTGTGTGCCCACATCCCCAGAGAGTAACTTTCTTAACCTCCAGCAATCTGGCTTCCCCAGCACTACTACTGAAATTGTCCTTTTGAAGACCACCAGGGTCACCTAAGGCATCAAACCATTGTCCTTTTCTTTTCTTGCCTTCTTAATGTTCCTGAAGTGCATGACCTTGTCATGTGCCCCTTTTTCTTTACTTTTTTTTCTATAGCAACACATGGTTCTGTCTTTTTAATGGCTCCTCTTCAATCTAATTTAAGTTAATCAACATTTATTCACCATTTACTCATTTCAACTGAAGTGGATAAAAAAAGCAAGATTTTTTTTGGCTAATTCTTCCAAGATGGGTTATAGCTGACAGCAATGTTGCCACCAAGTTATGAAGCTTTCTTTTTCTCTCAAAAACTAATTGACTAAAATAATGAATTAAGTCCTCTTCAACTCTTGGGCTTGAAGATTTGGTTGATGGTTACGATGTAATTTCTTTGAGAGACCCTCAGAAAAGGTACTTGTTCTAACCCAAGTCCCTAGACCAGTGCTTGGTACATCTTATTATATTTTTATGTAACATACAAAACATAATGTGTGTGATGTGCCAGGCACTATTCCAAGTGCTTTACAAATATTAACTCACTGAATCCTCCAGACATATCTATGAGGTGAATATTACAACTAATCCCATTTTACAGATGAGGAAATCGAGGGACAATTAAATAACTAACCAAATAAATAACTAACCAAAGTCATACAACCAGCAAGTGACCAAGCTGGGATTTGAACCCAAGCAGTATAGTTCCAGGTTTGGTGCTGCATGGGTACTCCATAAATGGTTATTGAAGGAAAAAGCACTTGAAGAAGTTATTTTCTGATTCTTTTTGAAAGCTAATTTAAGATTTTTGCTCTCATTTAAATTGTTTACTTCCAGTATTTTGCATGTCCATGCTGCCTCCCACAAGCACTTAAGAAAAAAATTGTTCTTAAAATTTGGATATAGAAACATGTCAGCGGGACAAGATAATTGGGTTTCCAGATAACAAAACCACCTCAGAATTTCCTTCTGTGCTTTTGCTCTCGTTTTATGCACACCCTGGTGTGGAGTGATGGGGGGATCCTTAGTCAAGTTGCCATACAGCCACCATTGACGTCTCGAGGCACCTCCTCACTTGCTACTTCTTTAGAAGGTTCCAGCACACACACTGACCTCTCTGCAGAAAGGAGTAAGTCCTTGGTGGCAGTAAGTCTTGTTACCATTGGCACTGCTGTTTGTAAAGTAGAGGGTTACGATATTCTTTTACCAAGTAACTTTTTTTTGGACACGTATTAGCCTCCATCTTTCCATCTTGTTTGCGTGCCTTGTATAAGTAGATGGCAGTTCTAAAATCTCTTATGCATCAAGGAGTTTGTTGTTGGCTAAAAAAGACTGATTACAGTGGCTCACAATTTTCCTGCTGATTTTCAGCTTTTCTGTTACATTATTCTGTCCTATAATTCCTTTCTGAATTGTGTGAACAAGACATGCTGTGATTTCCAAATCATTCATGGCATCTTCATGTTTGCTCTGTTGATAATGGCAATTACTCGACATTGTTCTTTCCTAATTTTTCCATTCTATAAATAGTTCTTTGAGAAGATTTACTGGAGTGATCCCTGTTTGGGACCCAGAAATCCCTGAGGAACCAGGTAAAGCGGAAACCTAGTTGAATTCATCATTAATTCAAACTGCTATCAAACTTAAAAATAAGACTTCTAGTTGTTTCTGCTTGTCTAAATGTCTGCTGTATGAGATGCAGAAGAATCACAATAATATCACTAACTTTTTGTGAAGAGTAGAATATAATTTGGAAAAAGTATTTTCAGTAGTGCGGTAATTATATAAAGATTAGAATTAGAACAAACCAAATCTCTAATTAGTCTGTCTTGTATTATTTAAATTTTTATAAATAGGTATGGGTTTTAAAAAGAGATAATATTCTTCCTAATTTGCCTAGGAAATGTACTTTCTCTTAACAGTTGCGTAATTGTCAAACTCTATTCTTTTATAGCTACTTATTAGAAAGTTATAATTAATTTTTTACACAAATTACTAGCTATTATAATCATGCTTAATTAGTAAAGCATTTTACTTTTGCAATCATAAACATATTTTTATATTTCAATTGACTGATATTAGGTGATACATAAAACAAATGTGTTATATGTTAGCACATAAAGCAAATAAGATGATTTCTTTAACTCTAATGATAATTTAGAATACTCACCCATACTTGAAAGTAAATATTGAAATATTAAAAATAAGTCTGATTATGTGTCAAAAATCCTTTTATGAAATGGCAGTAGGATTGTCCTTTCTAATGTATTTACTAAACATAATTAAAAGTTAGCAAGCCTATTAAAAAAAGTAATCAAAATAATATGCCTTGGTCATCTCCATAGGGTTATTATGCTCATTAGATATGATTTTAACCTGCATGATTACAGGATAACTGATCATTTACACATTCCAAGGATGCAAAAAATTATCCTGAAGTAGACATTTAGCTATTTGTTTTTCTATTAAATAGAAGCCGAGACTGGACCTAATGCCAGATAGTAGAGTTAGTCTGAATCTGAAGTTTAGTGCATATCTAACGTTTATCTTTTTCTTCTCGAATCTGTTGCTTCCATCTTCCTCATTAATAGGTATTGATCCTCTTGGTGTCTGCATTCCTAGGTCATCTGTTTCTTTTCTGAAATCCAGTAGATCTCATGTGAGGTCCCACTCATTTGAAATTTAATCCTTATATTTATTTTTAACATTTCTGGGTTCAATGTCTTGCATGGTCATTTAATTTTTGTGTACATGTTTCTATTATATCCGGCTCAATAATAAACTACTTGGAGTTAAGCATGGACATAGTTTTCTTTACATTCCTTCCTGCCCACAATGCTATGTGCCTGAGATCTCCATAAAGAACACGTGCTTTGTGAGTGAATAAATGAATGACATACTTCAACCTTTATTGAGCGTCCAGAGGGATAATAGTTGTAGTATCTGTTCTGTAGAGAGGAAGGCTGGAGAAATTTTGCCAAGTTTACTGTCCCGTGAATTATCATGGAATGACAGTTGGCCTGGAGCTGAGTCATCCATGATACATCTGTATTATTAGATTTTGTGACATGGGAAATCTGCAAATGTTAGACCACAAATACAACTTCATGCGTGCTTGGTAAGTGCATGTACAATACTCTGTTTCAGAGATCTCTTAATAAAGGACATGTACATGGATTTATATGCCCCCAAATAAATGACATAAATGAAAGTGACAGAGACAGGATTTGAACTTAAGCAGTCCCATTCCAAAGTTCCAGTTTTTAATCACTACTCTCCCCTGCATCATCATGGTGTACGCATAGAATCTGAGTAATCATCATCTAACTCTCATGAGTCCCATTAGTTAAGAGAGAAGATCAGCCTAATTTCCTAGGCAATGCAGCAGCACCCATGCCAGGGGCCAGATACTCATTTTCTAGGCCACCAAAAACTCGTCTGGGATGGAAGACCATGGATAGTCTCTAAGTGAAGTTCTGGAAGAAGTTGAGGTCCCCTCAGTCAGGTGTGTGGGGTAGTTCAGAGTCAATCTGAAGGGCTAGCAGGGTGACCATATAATTTACCATCCAAAAGAAGATATTCCTGAGAGTGAAAGGAAACTCTATAATAATTATGTGGAGACTACAAATATAAGCTGGGATGACCTAGGCAGTTTTAGATGGCTGAGTTTGCTAAAACCTTCAAGGAAAGAAAAAAAATGTATAAGATACAAGTAAACTTAATAAATTTGGTAAGACAATGATCCGAAAGAGAATAAGGTCGGGACAAGAGCAGTACACCTAGGGATAGAAACCTAATGTGTGCATGACAGAAAGAGGTTAAAAAGGATTCCAGACACGTGGAGCAATATGGAAGTTTGTGTGTGAATAAGAATAAGTCAGCAGAAGAAAGAGGCTAATTTCCAACAACTATTCTCAAGGTGAGGCTCTGATTGATCTAATAACTTGTGGGTACATCACTACAGGAATTCAGTCTGAAACAAGGGCTTAGGGTGAGCTTGAGAGAACAAGTCCAGCTTGGCCACATCCTGACACTGAAGTTCTTCCATGTTCTTGTCAGATGATGTGCAAGCATCTCTTCTTGGTTTGCTGAGTTTTCTGAAACTTCCGATGACTGAAAAATGAATGTAAGTAAACTTGGGAAATGTTGGAAGCCAATTCTCTGAAACAAGACAAGGTTGGGACAAGATCAGTACACATGGGGACAAAAAACTAACACAGTTGATGCTGTTAGTAAAGAATTAGATGAGGATATGTGACGAGAAGAGACCTGAGATTCAAATTCAAGTAGAATATAAGTCAGCTGTGTATTTCAAGAAGAAAAGTGACAAGAATGCGACATCAAGCATTGAAAAGAAACTTTTTGTTGCTCCAAGACTTGCCCAGGACCTTATGAGAGCAGGATGTACAGCCTGATTTCCACCATTAAAAAATAATGCAAAGAATTAAAGTCCAGATTACAGTGGTGAGCGCATGGCATCTCATGAAATTTAGTGAAGAAAGAGAGAAAACTAAGGGCTGATTGAACTGTTTTCAAGGATCAAGAAGAATATGGATATTCATTATTTTGTTTCTTTACAGTAGATTGAGTAGGAAGAAATGGGCTGATACTACATCAAGAAATATGTCAGTAACATCTAAGGAAGAACTTCTTGACCATGTATGGAGCAACAAAGTACGTAAGTCTTTGACCCTGTAATCTACTTAGGATAGGATAGAAAATCACTAGCCCTGAGTTGTCATTATATAAAATATTTGATGCAGGAGGTCAGGGAGAGTGAGTAGAGGAATTTGAGATGCGTCTCTTCACAGATCTGGAGGTTCTGAAACTGGTTGGAGGGAGAGGAAAAGTCACAATAAATGAACCACTAGAAACTATGAGGTGACTCTCTATCCCTGAGTTGTGGGTGTGTTGAGATTGTTCCTCCCACACACTGGGGCCTAGCCTTCCCTGCTGACATCCAGCTGGCGACACTTTGACATTGTCCTGTGACTTTACGCGTGTTATTCCTCCTCTTGCTACTTGAGTCTCAGGTGATTCACCTGGGCAGGGAACCAGCCTTGGCCCCAAGGAGGCAGCTGTGAGTCAAGCATCGCTTCTCCACTTTGAGCTGGAAGGGGCAGCTTCTGTAGCTGTCCCGCCCAGAAACTCCATGCAACTTCCTCAGGCTCTGAGGTTTTTCTCCGTCTGGCCAGACACCCCCAACAGAATGTCTACTGCTGTCTCGTATGGTACCCAATTTTTCTGTTAGGAGAGAAGGAACATCTTTGCGTCCAGAGAGTAGCCGGTAGCAAATCAGCCTCAGGTGACGTGGAAGCCACATAGCAGTGGCCCTGAATCCTTTCGTGCCATCACAGAGTGCCCCTTAGAGTTCAGCATCAAGCCCTCCTCAGCCTGGCTGGCCACTAGACACGAACCTCCTCTTACTTAGATCTCAGAGCCAAGAATCTGCAGAACCAGGGCAACACGGCTGTCCTCAGCAATGGGGTGCTGGCCTTCATAGGTGAACATGCTATTCTCCTCTTGTGAGGCAGGTAGTGTAACCAGATGTCACTGAAGATTCATGACTTGTCACCAAGAGGTAGAAGGTCCATAGAACAGAAAGGACACACAAACCCACTTCTTGTGATACAGGTCTGTGTGTAATCACTCTGATCTTCGTTCTAAAATCATTAAATTGAATAAGAAAGGGAAAGTGTAGCGCTAAGAGTGATCCCTCTGCTCCCTAATGTATTCTTAGAAAGGAATACTACTGTCTCTCCGTCTTAGGCTCTGTTTTTGCCTCCATTGTGAGTCCTAGATTTCTTGAATTTATTCACTCAGCAAATATGTATAGAGTGGCTACGGTGCTCTTAGACAGGCACTGGAGATGCAAAGATGAACAGGACAGACAGGGTCTTACTCTCATGGGGTTTATATGTAGTGAGAGGAGACAGACTATAAACAAATAAGCAAATAAATAAGCAAAAAAATACCAGACTGTGATAGGTGATAGTGACTCAGTGATTGATGGAGAGTTAGTGCTGGGGTGGGTAGAATAGTTTAGCTTGAGGTGTTGGGGACAGGTTTACTGAGGATGTGATTTAAGATGTTGAATGACAAAAAAAGAGCCAAACAGGTGATGATCCAGGGAATGGGCTTTGCAGCAGAGAGAATTGCTAGTAGAAAGGCCCCATGCTGGGAAGGAACTTAGTGTTTTGGGAAAAACAGAAGGAGGCACATGTGGCTAGAACTACATGAACCAGGAGCACAGGGATCTGAGATGAGGTCGGAAAGTTTGTCCCAGGCAGATCACTGGGGTCTTGTGGGCCATAGGGGCAGTGAATCCAGAATGGTGCTAGAATTGGGTTAGACCATGGAAGACATATAGTTTTCCTTCTCACTTCAAAAAGGGGAAACAGCCTGGAGAGGTAAATTTTGTCACTCCGTCTCAGCCAACCAATCTTGGTAATGCTATGACTGAAAATGAGATCTTCTGACTCACCGTCCTTGCCAACTTCCACTAAACTCCTCCTGCATGCCAAAAGAGTGGGTCATCTGAATGTCATTAAACATTCAAGCACCGAGTCTTTAAAATACGTCACAATCATATTGTTGTTTTGACTCATATTCTACAGCTAGAAGATCACGGAGGCAAAGTCAATTTCATAGAGTGTATTTCTATTTTCCATAGAGAGGGAAAGTATGAACATTGGCTTTTCATTAAGAATTACAGTTTTTAAGGAAATTTTTTTTTTCACCAAGAGCCTATGTTCAGGTGCCATATTTGCCATGAAGGCTTTTCATTGCCAGGGTCACACTTTGGACTTCTTGGTTTGGATCCACAGGGCTTGGTAGGCCCTGGAGAAATGACTGGACGAGCATCACGATGCACTCCATAGGGCAGGGCACAAGGGAGTGTGTGTGGGTAGGAGGAAAACACAGGTGAGGTTTGGTCATTATTAAGGCCGTGGGCAGCATGGTGTTGTGACTGCGCATACGGGTTATGGAGCTGGAGTACGTGAGTCTGACCCCCAGCCCTGCTGCTAACTAGCTCTGAGAATCTGGGCAAATGACCTCATCTGTTCCATGGCTTCTTTACCTGTAAAATGGGGTGAAAATAATATCCTTTTAGTAGGGAATTAAATTAATATCTGTAAAACCATTTAGAACTATTTTTATTCCATAATGAATACTATAGAAATGCTTCAAAGATTAAAAAACAGCCTTATAAAAAATGTAGAATTATCTTTTGCTATCTTGTAAAAATTGGGGGGGCTGATAAACATCTTTATAGACCAGTTTTGCATTGCCCCAATTCTGAGTGCTTAGTTTGGCTATTTAATGTCACAGATCAAACAAAAGCTCTTCGTTCTATCTAGGGTTAGGTCACATTCCCACCACAGGGACATATGGTGCAGCTTCCATGTCTAGGAAGAGTTAACATTACACTGTACATATAAACATTCAGAATCACAAAATTGTATGGTAAGTTATGTACACACAGGACATATGTGTATATACATCTTGGTTTTTCAAATAGCAATGACATTGCCTAAGGGAGCAATAGCTTTCATGTTCTTCTTTTGGTTGAAAAGAAGTCTTCATTGAAGAGGACATATGGAAGGAGATTAATTTCAGAATAGCTAAGATTTGTAGTTCTGAAAGGATTTGAGGTTGGCTTGATCAACACAAACTCACAGCAAGAGATGTACTGGTGGAATAGAAGCTTGCTGTCAGGGCTCTGGCCCTCATTCAGGTTTCCCAGCCCAAGGATCTACCACCAGCCAGATGTAGGAGCAAGTGGCACCCTCATCCTCTGGCGTGTGGCTCTCCCAGATTTCATGCTACTGCCCTTAAGGCCTCCTATTAGCTGACTGGTGCACTCTGATAGACTTTCTGTTTTCTTTCTATATATTCCTCTTTCTCTCTATCTCTGAGGGAGAATATAAGGGTGGAAAGTCCTAATCTTTCTACCAGGAGATCTTGAATAAACAAGAAGAGCATCCTCCTATCTTTGTCTAGGGTGGATAAGAATATAAATGACATTATGGCCTCAGGTCAAGGATGGTAGGACTGGAAGGAACCGCAGAGTCCATTAGAATACTTTCTTACTTTTCAGTGAAAGGAGTTAATGTTTGTACAGTGCACAAAGGTAAATGGAGGAGATTACATACAGCTGAGGTGCCCAGCCTAGGCACTCCAAATGCCCCACACCCTGCTTGGACACCCCAAGTGTTGAGGGGACCCAAGATTGACAGCTTTGTGATCTTCAAGGCCAGCCCTCTGCATCAATATCCAGCTAAAGGTGAGGAAAAGCGAGCATGTAAGACCATCTAGAAGGTTTTATGATCCAGGCCCGATTGCAAAGTGCCTGACTTTGGTCCACATTCCAGTGGCCAGAACTTGTCACGTGGACACATCTGACTATAAGTAAGGCTAAGCACTAGGTTTAACTGTGTGTCAGGAGGAAAGGAAACAGGTTTGGTGAACAGCTAGACAGCTTCTCCTGCAGAGAGTATGTGACCAATGGTGCTCCAGAGATAGTGGCCAAATTGGAACTAAGACACACACTGCTTAACCCACAGCACAGTGCTCTCCCTGCCAGACCAGACTTTGCTAGACCTCTCATCTGTCCCACACCTTTTTAAAAAGACAGCCCATAAAGGGTAGGGTGTCAAAAAGGGAGCCAAAGAGAAAGTAATTGATCCATTTTCTAAGGACTGGCATGCTGTGAAAGCACCAGCTACGTTCAATATAAGAAACACAGAAAAACACCAGTCACAAGGATTCTAAGAACCAAAATTGCATCTGATGGCCTGAAAGGTCATGTTTTTGAAGTGAGCCTTGTTGCTCTGCAGAACAACGAAGTTGCATTTAGAAAATGCAAGCTTATTTCTGAGAATATTCAGAGCAAAAACTGCCTGACCGACTTCCATGGCATGGATCTTACCTGTGAAAAAAATGTGCTCTGTGGTCAAAGAATGGCAGACCAGATATGAAGTTTATGTTGATGTCAGAGCGACATCAATGGTTATTTGCTACACCTGTTCTGTGTTGGTTTAGTAAAAAATGGAACAATCAGATTCTGATGATCTCTTGTACTCAGCACCTACAGGTCTGCCAAATTTGAAAGAAGATGATGGAGATCATGATTCCAGAGGTACAGACACGTGCTTTGAAAGGACTGGCCAATTAATTGATTGCAGGAGGCATTGGGAAAGACGCAGAAGAGGTTTGCCCCTGTAGTTATCACCTCTAGAACATGTTCGTTATAGAGGTAAAAATGCTGAAGATGCCCAAGGTTGAATTGAGAAAACTCATGGAGCCTCCCAGTGAAGGTGGTCGTTTTGGAAATGCTACCGGGGATGAGACAGATACTAAAATTGAACAAGCGGTGTGATATGAGCCACTGATCTGAGAATCTGTTTAAAATTCAGACGTTTAATAGTGACAAATAAAAAGTCTTATGTGTTGGGGGCGGGTAAACACAGCTTATTAAATACAATTCTCGTCTAGCAGAAGTCAATTGTCCTCATAGGAAAGGCTTGGTGCAACTTGTAGGAATCCCACCAAAAGGGTCAGTTTTATCTCTCAAAACGACAGAGCATTTCCACCATACCATGAATTCTTTGTAAGAAAATCAGCATCCGAATCTCCAGCTTTGCTTTTTCTTACTTCTGTCAGTCCTTCCCCACTTGGTTGTTTCCTGAGGACCAGGGGAGCAAGATGAGGGTTATTGCACGGTTCACTGCAAACACCTGTCTCTCAGTTTTACCTCAACCTTTGATTCAGATGTTTTCACTTCCTCCTCCTCTTACGTTTGGCCCTTTGGTCTCTGTCCCCTGTGCTGACTTTCATCATCCAATTAGAAATAACACCCTCTTCTTGCTACCATTTCTCTGGGAACCGTAGGGAGTAAACCCCCAGCCCCCTGCACTCCCCACGGGGCCAGCCGTGCTTCAAAGGGGTGTGTTGGCGGCACCACCTCACGGCTGGGCTTCCTTTCTGTTTGAACAGCTTCCATTCCTCACTGCTGATCAGTAACTCAATGATTCATTAAACACACAAACAATGAGTGAATCTGTTCCATTAGCGAGGCCACCTGTTGATCTCAGACATTTGTAGCTGAACTTGGCGAATGGGAACAACAGAATGCGTGCATCAGTGGAGTGCCTCGTCTGCATTTGATGGCACGTTAGAGCAGGAAAAGCAGAGTCCAAGCTTTGGTAATGCTTTTATGCTTTTTCTTTTATCTGGTGGCAGGACTGCAAGAATGTAATGTGGAACACAACCCACTTCTCTATAATCAACTGGAAAACTGACAGCGTGGTCATTGTTGCCTCCTTAGTCTTGTAGAATTAGGGAAAAAGGTGAGAGAATATTCTGCACCCTTTTGCCTGCAGGTGCAAGGGAAACAGAATTAACCAATCTCTAAACAGAAACAATACAAATACACACACACACACACACACTCACACACACACTCACACACAACAATCTCATTGACTGCAATGAAATCTTCTCTGCCCTGGAAATAAAGCAATATCTTTGCTACGTAGCCTCTGGTTCCTACAGCTGCTCCAGGCCTTTAAGAACTGGTCTAAGAGTGTTTACAAGCTTTTTATAAATCAAGACTACTAAAAATCATACAAAGCTGACTGAGTAAAGCTTCTGATGCAGGTATCACCATCAACAAAAGTTGATATTTTATTTTTAAAAAATAGCATTTTATCTTCTCTTATGTATTACTCATCTTTTTATTATAATAAAGAGGAGAACTTTCAAAAAGTAAGCAATGTCTGTTTGTATACCCTGAAAGCTGTACCATACCAGGAATAATGAGACATACAGTCTTTTCTCAATAAATATTAAATTGCCGCTCTAGAGTGAATTTAGTGCTTAAATATATGGCCATTAGGGTCTGCACTGCATACTTCATTATCGTTAGGTTTACATTTCTTATAGTGACACTTCGATTAAAAATATTTGATTCCATAGCTCAGATTTTATGTTTATGATAGATTTGTTCTTGAATAGCAATAAAAACTTTGTTGGTTGGTTCTTGTAAGAAAATGGAAGATGAAGACATAGAAGACAACAATTTTTCCAAGAAAATTCCAGTTCTTATTAGTTTATCATGTAAAATTCATCAAAATCGTGAGTTTTAAATTCCTCAGTGGATTTCAGAAATTACTGTTGCTAGTGGGTGGTTTACTTTCATTTTTGTGGCACTTCAAATGATGGAGTGTCAGGTGAGGAACTCAGTGTGTGTCTCTTTTATGAATATTATTTTGCTTTGGGAGGCGGTGCTTTGAGCTACACACACTCGGAGTGAACAAGGTAAACAGATTGAGGCAGGAAGACCCCACTCCTTGGGCTCTGTAGGGCAGGTGCGAGCATATCTCCCTCATTCAATACATAAAAGGCCACGTGCATTTTCAAAGGAATTTCTGCAATCCTGGTCTTTTGACAACCACCACTACGATTTGATTGCCAAATGCAGGTGGTTGCGCACCCACCCGGTTGTGCAATCAAAAGAATCCTCAGATTCTTCTGATGAAAAAAGAAAGGCGCAAGAAGTGTCTTTTAAAAAAGATTTTTTAAAAGGGAAATAGCCACATACAATGGAAAATTAGATGGAAGACAAATAGCTGTCCTTTCCTGTGATTAAACTAGAACCATCCAATAGAATTTTCTGCAATGATGCAAATGTTCTGTTATTATATGTTCAGTATTACATTGTATTCAGTATAATAGCCTCTAGCCACATGTAGCTACTGAGCATCTGAAATATAGCTAATGTACCTGGGAAAATAAATTTTAATTGTAGTTAATTTAAATTTAAATAGACATGTATTTAAGGGTCATCATTGCAATACCCCTGTAACTAGGTTGCTTTCCTACCTTCATTGTAAGCTCTCAGTAAATACTCGCGGCATACAAAATATAAAACTGATCATGGTCCATCTCCCTTAATACTCTTAGGTTTTTCTCCTGGCCCGAGGGCTCCAACTCCTGGCAGGCCCCCGCCTCCTCAACCCTCCGCTCTGGCATTGTTTCTCCATCCTTTGACTTGCCTTCACCCTTCCTGTCTCCGTGTTTGTGTGTGTGCAGTTCCCTCAGACTGGAATGCTCGTCTTTCCACCTTGGCAGACCTCTGCTTATCTTTCGTGACTGGAAATATGGCTTTCTCTGGGAAGTCCCTGCCAACTGCCCCAAATGGAGTTAATCTCTCTTCTCTCAGTTCCCACAGTGCTGTAGCATAAACGTCAGAGCAGTGGTGTCTTAGGGCAGATCCTCAGATCTGTGTGCAAATTTTTATAAGGAAATTCCCAAGGGAAACTAGGAAAGTGGTGGATGGCGGGTAGAGGGCAGGGAGGGGAGGAAGCCAAGGAAGTTTACAATCACAGGCAAAGTAGCTCAGAGGGTAGCTTTTGCCCAGTCTACAGGCAAACTTATTAACTCTATAAATAAGTCAAGCCTCACAGTTGTCCAGCCACTGGCAAGGGAACCGCAGTGTTCATACCCTCACATGCAGCAGGCAGGGGTTAGGGACTGCCCCAGGGGACACGCACGCCCAGGCACTTTGGTCTCTCCATTTGTGTGGGCAAAGGAGACTCATAGGACAGTTCTCCAAGGAGCGCAGGTGCTGGCTGTGGGAAGTGAAGCCCACGTGTGCGGGAATGGCAGTGAGGCGTGGAGGTGGGTGGAACAGGCAGCACGGAAGTGGTGAAAAAGGATCCTGAGGGATCCAGGCAGAACACAGACAATCGATATTGGATCGTTGGGGGAAGAAGGAAGTGTCAGAATTGAGTCTGAGTTGCAAACCCAGATCTATCTTTTCCTAGAAAAGTGACTTAACGGTTTTCAGCCTCGGTTTCCTCTTCTGTAAAATTTAGGAAATAATTATGTCAACCTCTTAGGCTTAAGGTAAAAGTTAAATAGGATAATGCATGTTAAGTATTTAGCATAGCATAAGATACCTAGTAAAAAGTCTAAAAATTTCAGCTATTATTATACCGTGGTATGGTATTGCGATTGCATGTCTGATTCCTCCACCAGCCTTGAGATTCTCCAGGGGAACAACCTACCCCATTAGTCTTTAAATCACTGGTGCCTAAGCCAATATCTGACCCAGAGTAGATGTCTAAACAATATTTCTTCAGTAAATATGTGATGCTCCAGTTTGAACCTAATCTTTCTTATCATCTCTGATAATATGCTCCATCAAAATGTTCCATTCACTTGTCTATTTTGCCCATTGGACTACAAGGGTAGCATTTCTTATTCTTTTTTGATTGCCTTAAATGTAACATAACCTGATATATGAGAGTTGCTAAATAATTGTTTGTTGAACGGATGCTTGTTGGGTAAAGGTCCAGAATGTTCCAAAGAAACACAGAAAATCTAAAAGGATATTTTCTTTACTTCAGAGTCCTTTGTTTGCAGACAGTAATCTCAGATCACTTATAGTTCAATATAGGAAAACAGAATCCACTCCAGGTTTTTCAAGCAGAATGTGATTTAATAGAGGGAATTAGGTGCTATGGTAGGTAGAATTTCTAAAATGGTCTCCCAGAGATCTTCCACTCTAATCCTAGAAGCTGTGAATATGCTGATATAACACTCCTGTGATATGTCATATGACGCAGTTATTTTAAGAAATGGAAATTATCGGAGGGGGCCTGATCTAATCACACAAGCCCTTAAAAGCAGCCAGCTTTCTCTCCGCTGGGAACAGAAAAGCAAGTGAGAGTCAAAGTGTAAGGGAGATTTGACGTGGGGCTCCTGCTGCTGGCTGGGAGGTTGGAGGAGGACTGGATGTGCTGTCGCTGGTCTGAAGATGGAGGAGGCCACGTGGGAAGGAATGTGGGTGGCTTTAAGGAGCCGAGAAAGGCCCTTGGTTGACAGCAAGCAAGGAAATGAGAACCTCAGTCCTAAAACCAGAAGGAAATGAATTCTGCCAACAACCTGACTGAGCTTGGAAGTAGATTCTTCCCAGAGCCTTGAGATAAGAGCTCAGCCTAGCCGACCCCCCCATGTCAACCTGTGAGACCCTGACATAGAACCCAGTTGAGCTCACCTGATTCACAGAAGCAGGAGATGATAAGTGGGCATTGCTCTAATGTGCTAATTTTGTGGTAATTTACTACACAGCAATAGAAAATGAAAACGAGTGCTTACTACGTTGTGGAAAAGACCAGAATCAGGAAAGTAAGGGGGATGGCTCTTAGCTTTGAGGTTATACCACGCAGGCTGCACCTGAGATCAGGAAGGTGCAGGAAATGACAGCTGGCCCTTAGCCCCGAAGCCGGTGCCTGGCAGCGGAGTGCAGAGACCAGCCAGCTGTCACGTGGTCACATCTGCGGAAGAGGGGCCTCTTGCTCTCTACCCCTTACAAATACCCTGCAAATGGATTTCATCGTCAAACGTAAGTCCCATCCAGAGCCTCAGTGCAAAGCACATCTGGGGTATGTAGTTCCCAGGCTTCTGGCGCCTGAGATGAAAGGGGAACGGGTAGAAGGGGGTGGGGATGATGCTCTTGGAGAATGAATTGTACCCAGCGTGGCTCCTCAAACTTTCAAGATCCCTTTAAGTCAGCCTTCTCTAGGGAATTATTATTTTCATTTTACAGATCAGAAAACTGAGGTTCAATTGGGTTATGGATCTTGCCTAAAGTCTCATAAATAGTATGTAGCAAAACCAAGATTAGAATGTAAATCTGTTTCTCCCCAAGCCTACATTTTTCAGCCTCTGCAGCTGATGCCGGCCTTCAGATGGAATTTATATTATTGGCTGAGAGTCTGTGTAGACCCAACTGAAAGGGCAATGGAAGTTGCAGCGATTTCATTTTATTAAAAAAAAAAAAAACAAAAACAACGTTTCCTATGGTTCCCGGTGAAGGGCTGCTGTTAGACACTTGCTGGAACCCTGTGCGGCTTCATCTTCTCCTCCCTACTCTCATCCAAGCTTCCTCCTTGGCCCATGTTCCCTGACTTTGGACACAGACCTTGCAGTGCATGCTCTGATATCTGGGTTGACCTTGGTGAAGGGTCCTGCCTTCTTTCACTGGGCAGCCCCTGCCATCCTTTTATCCCGTGAGCACACAGGACTGGCCCTTCTCCTCTGTGCTCAGGGTCTCACTGCCTCTCCCCAGGTTGGGGCTGGCGCTGGGCTCAAGTGCAGCGGCAGGAGGAGTATCCTCTACTAAAGGGAGTCTTGCAGCATTTCCCCAGATTGCTCTATCTTCCTTCCCTGCATACCAATGCAATTACAAACAAATTGGCCCACAGGCTCAAGCACGAGAGCAATTTGGCCTTCTCTCTTCTCTTGCTGACAGTTTTAAACCGGCTCCCTTCAAAACCCCAACCCTGGGAGGAGATGTTAGCACCCAAGCTCAAGAGAGGTGGGAGGCAATTGTCCCAAATATCGGGGTGCGGAGAGACTCAGAGGAAGAGCTCTGGGTAATATTTTTCAGTAACAAAAAATGAAAGAGAAAGAGACAGGTTCCCTGGAGTTTCCCGTGACTGCAGGTTAGAGCTGGGAGGCTGGTCTGTGCAGGTCTGTATTAGCGCAGCCTGACTTGGTCGGCAATCTCTGGGTGCCCTTTCTCTTCCTGGCTGGTTGCCCTTTCGTCTCCCGGATTGCCTTGGTGGAGAGGAATTCATTCCTGGGTTTCTGGAGGAGGAGAAAGAATGTTTCAGCTGTCTTTTCAATGCCTTAAAAGACACAATTTTTTTTTTTTTTGAAACATATGCTCATAGTTTGATAGCACTGAACTCAAATGAAAACAGGGCATCAGGACGCGGGTGGACAGCCCACCTACTCAGAAAGTCCAGGGAGGAGCAGCTGGGCTTTCTTCATGCAGGGGGGCCTGGGGCAAAGCTGTTGGGGGGGAGATGGGTGAAAGAATTTGCTTCTTCTGCCTTTTTAAAAGTCTATTTAAACATACTTTAAATTGAAAATCCAGCTTAACCAGAAAGAAAAACAGATATCTGAAGTAAGGTTGTACATGTAGTACAACCTTCGCTGTTGATCAAAAATTTCCAAGTGAAGGTTTTCCTGATGTCTAATTATTCTGAGTTGCACATCGATGTTGGTTGAGCAAAGGATGCTCAGTTTGCTACCTCCCTTTGCTTTGTCTTTTTGAGGGAGAGATCATTTGTCATTTTCTGTCATCACACCAGCCACACTTCCCATTGAGGAAATCTGCTTGCCTTGGGTGAGATGCCCGGCTGGCAGCGAGCCTGCGGCCGCTCCCTCTCCCTCTCCATCCCAGATCCTAACAGGAGAGCCTGCCCTACGCAGGTTTGCCTCTCCAATACCACTCTTCTTTTCCCACAGGCATCTAAGATGATTTCCAGGGTGATTCAGAAGATCTTGCTGAGATGTTTAGATAGCCGTGAGTCAAAGAATTATCTATTAATAGAAACGTGCCCTCTGCTAGGCACCAGGGCATACTCTGGTGAATGGGCAGGTGCATTCTCTGCTCTCATGGAGTCTAGGGTCCAGTGGAGGAAGCAGACAGGCACTGGCTACTACAGGCAGTGAGAGAAGTGCTGGGATGGGGAGCACAAAGAGCAGGTAGGTAACCCCGACTTAGCAGGAAGACCTCCTGGAATAAATGGCCATCAGGCATAAGAATGTTAATGACATTGCCACAGTGTCTGTGATGAGATCTCAGAAACTGATTTGAGTAGACAGTAGAGGTGTGTGTCACGGAGGGGAAACTTGCTGGGGGAGTTCCTCCATTAAATCCACCTGGGTGGATTGCAACAGTATCCTGGCTGTGCCCATGGATTCTGCAGCTGCACTTCGATGGCCCTCGACTCTCCATCACTAAGTCAGTCAAGAGGCCAGAGCTCCTCCTGCTTTATTTCCTGTCTGTCTTAAACAACAGCTGTGTGACTCGGTGCCTCTTGATGGGGAAATGTGGAACAGCAGATAGGAATCCCTAGAGGTCTGTGTGGTGAGAGGAGTGGGAGATGAGGCTGGCTCTTCCCTCTGCTCAGTTATGGCACCTGCCTCACCTCATCTGAGCTTTCAGCGCTCAGGTCACAATAAAAAAGAAGATGCTGGGATCATCCTGTCAAACTGTCAAATTTGGGGGTGAATGAAATATCCACTGGGGATATCCAAGAAGCCAGAAAACTCATATTTACTTTCAACCTGGGAGAATTTGAACCTATGTCTCCGGATTTGAAAGTCCAGGATATTAATTCATTGTGACATCTGGTCCTTCTCTTTGATATTTTAAAAATAGACTAGAAACAGAACTGTGAATCCATGCTCCAAAGTGCTACTCTCAGATTCTGGGAAAGAACGCAACTCTGAGTTTATCTTGTTTATCCAACTCGTCTCTGGTCATTTGTGTAACATGATATTTCATCCACTGGATGCCCTAAGCCAATTTCTAGCACAGGTTTTCCATTTTGTTTAAATCATCCATAAAAGAAAAGAATGTGGGACTGTCTGTCTTGCCATTTTCAAGGACTGTGGTGGCACCAGTGGCGGGCTGCTGGCTTCTGGTCTTTGCTGCAGCCACTGAGAATTCAAGACTGTCTCAGAATCCTAGAATTTTGGAACTAGAAAGAAAATTCAGCAATATGTAACAAGAACCATAAAGATGAACATATCCTTTATTTTAAACAATCCATTCCTACAAATGTCAAAGACATGTCACTCAGCAGACCCACAAATATACATTCTCAAAGATGTTCACTCTAGTATTTTTTTGTAAAAGTAAAAAAATGGAAAACCACCAAAATGTTCAACATTGTTTTTCCTGTTTTAAAAATGAAGACACATTAACTTGAAGGACTATTATGTAGTCCCAAAAGAATTATGAAAGCTCTGTATATTCACAAATGTTTATTGAATGCCTACCATATGCCAGTGCTCTTATATAATAAAGGAATATGCAGATATCTATGCTATAATATTAGCTATGCAAAAGATGCATGCCTGGGGGAGAAAATTTGCAGAAATGTTATTAATAGGGTTACGGATAATTTTATTTTGTTGAAAAAATTTGTTACACGACCTTAAGTGCCAATATATGTAAAAATTATGATAGGAGTACAGAAGACAAAATATAAATTAGAGAAATAAATATATATATGGTATAAATAAAAAATAAAGATATAATGAAAATATAATATAATTTAATGATTTAAATTTAAATACTATATTAAAATCATTTAAATAAGTGTGTTATTTTTATATATGCCATATGTGTATATATATATTTGAATGTAACAATCGCTAACGCACATGTGTTTATGAATAGTATGGAAACCTGGAAGGTGGTGTAACTACCTTCCTGGGATGGTGGGCAAGAGAAATTTTGAGCCGAGTCTTGAGGATTAGATGGAGGTTAGGAGAAAGCATTTTGGGCTAAGGGTTTGGAGGAGGATTGCAGTAGTCAGGAGGACCATAATGGAGATTGGTGCTGGTTTGTTAAGAGCCTCTAAATCATGACTTTTACCTGTGGACTGTGGAAAGCCACGGGAACTGTTTTTAAGCAGACCAGGGATGTGATTAGATGTGTGCTTTAGCAAGGAATCTGTAGGGTGGTTACTTGGTTAGAAATCCTTTAGTCTGCTCTCTGCTTCCTTCAGGGGTCTAAACTGTTTTCCAAGCATAATTTCCTGCAATGGTCTATCAAACTGTCTTAGCCATTGAAAATGTAAGGGGGAAACAGTCACTGTGTAATTGTGTATTTTCTAATCAGTGTGCCTATGGGTACTAAAATTTCACATTCAAGGGTGAGGTTTGTGGCACTTTACTTGAAGAGGAAAACAGATGAATTGTTCATGCAAAAGATGTATCAAAGGGAAAAAAATCAAAGATAAAAAAAAGAGGTGAACACAGAGAAAAGTCTTATTTTAGAGGTCCTTCCCCTTAACCTGACCTGGAAAAGAATGAAATCTGAATGTGTGTTTGATTAAGAACCAGGAAAAGACTGAAGGTAGAATGCTGTGATGATGGAGGGAAATTTTAACTCTCCTCCTTCATGACTGGTAACTCAGCAATTGGAGATAAAAGGGAAACATTCTAAAATTAGACCCTGACAAAACATTCATATCATTTCCAAAGAGAATCACTTTATAGACAGTTTTTTCACTGTCAGATGTGTAGATCTGCATATCTTTATTGGCCTTTGTCACAGGAATAGCATCTTAAAGTCTTGTTCCAAACATATCATGCAAATGAGATGATAATTGTACTTTACAGTTCCTTTCATCTAAAGATCTTCATCTTCCAAACATTAGTTAATAAAGATGCACAATACTGTGTGAGGCAGGTAAATATTATTATGCTGTTTTATGGATGGGGAAGATGATTAATAAGGAGATTAAGCAATTTGCCCATAACAAGGTGAGTTTGTATAAATGGGAGTCAAATTTCTATCCTCTGAGACAAACACAATAATTGCTAAACCAAGATAAAAGCCTTTCCTCATCCTTTTAAGATGATTGTGCAAAATTGAATCATGGCTTTTTGCTTCCAAGCAAGCCAAGAATCTAGAGATCATCCAAAATAAAAAATGATAACATACTTTTCAAAAAGGGAGAGTCTCATATTTACCCATATGAATTTGTTTCTTCATCATTTAACAGAACCTCAGGACATAGCGTTTTTTTCCTTAACCAATTTACATCATAATCTTAGATTATAATACTGCATTGACATGGTTAAATTCCCAGGACTCTTGGTTCTTTAGGGATGGGCTAAATGGCTGGTGTCATCGCTTACAAAAGTGTCTTGAAATTGATGGAGCTTATGTTGAGAAATAACATTTACATTTTAATCTTTACCTTTTAATTCCATTTTCCCACAAACTTTTTGAAGTCCTTTCTTATGTCTTTCCCTATGCTTTAGCTTCCATCGAAGTGAAGTTAAAAACATTGACATACTTTTCTACCTGATCAAAATGGCAGCGGAAATTTGTCAGGTGACTCCTCCATCTCCCCAACCACACCCAGCATCTCCCCCAGGATACATACTTGCTGGTAGTTGTCAAAAGTTCATTTTGTCATTTCAAAGTCTTTTCTATCTGATATTTGATTTTAGTTGCCTTTCCTTTTTGGACTTCTCTATAAAAAATTGGCAATAGCTGAAGCTCCATCCTCTCCTGATTGTGATGATATTCCAACTCTACTACTATTTACCTTGTCGGTTACAAGGGGGACTTCCTAAAGATTGTTTGTTTTGCCGAAGGACTGGTAAATGATGTGTTTCAGAAGTGACATTTTGACTTGTAGAGGCCAGGCAATCCGGACATGGAGAGAATTTCTATAAATCCCACGTGTTTTTCTGTATTTCAATGCTGTCATCTTAAATGCAGCATCTGTAGCATAAAACTGCCAAAGAGGGTCATATTTTTATTTTTACCAATAATTCTAGGTGATCTGCTTTTACCCAGATCTAGCAACTTGGATTCTTTACTGATTTTTCTATTAAATTGGGCTATTCTTTCATAACACTAAAGATTTGATGTAGTATAAAATATCTCTTTGGCATTGCCACATAAAAAATATATATATACACATGCTATGTCCAGAAAACAGTCTTCTTGAAGAACAAGATGAAAATTTAATGGCATCTTTAATTTTAACTTAAGATACTTAGAATATTACACTAGCAAAAAAGAATTCACCACCAGCTGCATGTCTGAGAGACCAAGGGACTGATTAAATCTGTCACATGGACAACATCTAACTCTTCGAATGGTAGGTGTGCACTACAGCTTGCCGTAAGTCTGTTACCAGATGAGCCAACTTCAAAGTTAGTGGTGGGCGACGCAGATGATAGTAGGAGGTGGAGAAGCATCAAAAGCTTCAAAGAAAGTTGAGGTTAGTTTTTTTTTTTTTCCAAAAAATCATTTAATTTCACTGAACACAAAGATATTTTGAGGCATGTTGATAATGACCTAATATTTATTTTTAGTTTTTGTGACATTAGTATGCAAAGACAGATTAAATAAATAATGTAAATTAATTGTATTTATATTTTAAACAGAAGAGTGGTTCAAATGCAAATAGGAGACATCCTGTCTACAAGGATATTTAGCCAATTGCTTGATGCATGTGGTTGCAAAGAAGATTGAGTATTGTCCAAGAGACACAGATGGGATGATTTAGGCACAAACAAATCTTATTTTGTTACTTCTGTGCAAACTCTTGGACATACCTACCTTCATAAAAATTATATTCTTGATGTACATATAAAAGCCTTAAATATACATCAAGAAATTGTATAAAGTACTTTCTTGGCTAATATCTACAGTTATTAAACTTTAATATGTTACAGATTTATATTCTTTACAGATTTGTTATAATTTAGGAGCTCAATGTTGACAGTTCATAGTTACAGAACTTTTATTTAAGATTTCTGTTAAAATAACCTTTCCCACCTGATTTGAAGCAGCAATTTCTAGGATTTTTTTTTAATGCATACATACTGTGAATGCACTAGGTGATACAGTCAGCTGTAAGTACTTTTAATACTAGAGAACTCTTATGCTTGAGATGGTTTTAAAACTTTTTTCTGACCCCTCAAGTGCCCACTGAAGTACTTGCCTCTTCTAAGTGGGCTACTAGGAAGCTCAGAGCCAAGTCTGTGGCCCACCTGCAGTAACATATAGGATTTCATGATGCGTATTTGTATACTAGCCTCACTCCTGGTTTGAATTTATTTTCCTACCCTCTGTTTTCTTTTTAACGTTTCTTAAAAAACATTTAATGTTACATTTTAAAATTTTAAATAGTTTTCTTTTTAGTTTTACTTAAGCTTGTCATTCTGTGTAAGCCACTTTAAAAATCGTTCTCAAAACAAGTGAGGAAGAAATGAATGGAACAAAAAATACTGATGTTTTGATATCTATAGTTAACTCTTGATATAAATGCCAAAGCTTTAACTCTGCCTTTTTACATGGGCAACATAGGGTTGTCTGGATTGCCAGACAAGGGTAAAGTGGAATTAGAAATATTATTATAAATAATTAACTCATCCAGGTCATAATGAGGATAATTATTTTTGTGTATCTTTATCCCTCTGGGATATACAATAATTGCATCAGTGCTTTGCCAAGTAACATTTAAATATTGTTATTGGTTGAAACAAAACTCAAACCTTTGTCTCTGGCCTCATTCGATTTGTCCAAAAACAAAGAAAGATACAGAGAAGGTAACACCCAGATTCACATTTACTAAGGGATTCCAAATAATGCCCTAAATGACTATTTTGGAGCTCAGTTACATGCAGGTGGTAGGAGGATTTATGCTGTGAATGCCTAAAATACTTTCTCTACCGAGGGGAGATTATTAAGTCCTAGTGAGCTTGAGTGTTCAGTGCCAATACTAACCATTAGCTTTTGGCTCTGAGCCACGACTGTCTACTCTGCAATGGATTCTGCCACCAAGGGGAAGGTCATTAAGGGCTGTTCTTTATTCTCGTTAGTATGTTCCAACATAATTAACAGAAGTTGTTCACCAGATGGTTTCCTTCCTGTCAGCAAGTACCTCCAGCTTAATGGGCTATGCAGGATTCTTTACTTTAAGTGGGTGAGGCGGGAAGCAAATTTAAAATATATCATCTTTGATCCTCCCACTTCTAATTAGTTCTAAAGGTTTTAGATAATAATGTATAGGGGGCAGGGAAATGGAATCATTCTGAAAATCAAAGAATCACAGGAGGCTAACAGCAGTTTTACACATACCATGGGGTGTTTCTTCCTCCCTGTAGTTCTCTACCCGGCACCAGAGAAGTACAGAAACGATTGTCAGCCTACCAGTGAAACATGTTTATAGAGCCTTATAGCTGAAATGAATGTGAAATTTGGTAACAAAATTCAGTAAGTGCTTACTGGGTTCCCACTGGGTTTCAGAAATTGTACTGGGTGCTTGGGATAGAAGAGCACAGCATTGCCCCTCTTAACCCAGAAGTTAGAGAGTCTTGGGAGATTCAGACATGAAAGCAGGCCGTTTACAGTAGAGTTTGGTAAGAACTGCACCAGACACTCTTGATCTCCAACTTCAGTGCCATTTCTCCTTCATGAGAAATAAGCTTTGATGTTGTTCAGGTGTGCCCTCTCTTGAACATGGCGTTGGGCAGAAAGGACGTCTGCTCTAGCCAATCTTAGCTGTTCCATTCCCCTCACCAGCATTTGGTTTAATAGTTATACCTGTGAGCCTCTGCTGGCCAATGAACCAGGAGGGAAGCCTTGATTGGAAGCTCGTAGGAAAGGCTTTCATGCTCCTAAGAAAGCATTAGAAAATATGGCCCCCTTTTTTTCCAATGTTGTGGTTGTAATACTAGCAACCACCTAGCTATATGGTATAAGGCATTATAAACTATATCCAGGTAGTTTAAACTGAGAGATTTCTCTCTAAACTTATTACATTTAGGAAATGATTCTATTATAAGGAAAAAATAAAAATATCCAGTAATTCTTATTTATTATCTCATAGGATTATTTCAATAATCTTGTAAATCATGTAAGGTAGAAATCATCCCCTTTATCTGGATGGGGAAACTGAGACTCAGAGAAACTGATTGCCTGGGCAGAGGGCCTGGCCTCTGAAATCAAGTGCGCTTTCTTCGACACCATGCTGTTTCTCCCTTCAATAGGCAAGGCAACAGGCCAGGAACAGAAGGTAATTATAAAACTTCTTTTTATTTTCCTAAAAAATGCTAACTTTACATCTTTTGAGCTTTCATCCTGGGATTTTAATTTCAGTTGCTTTTCTTCCATGGAGAAATATTTGAAGTCAAGTAAGGTAAAAAGGGATTTTTAATGGGGTAAAATATTAAAAATTTGCGTAGACTACTAATGATTAGTAATAATTTTAAAAGGCATTTGAGGGTCAAGATGAAATGGCCTTGTTTCATGTGTCGCATGCCATCATTCCACCTCCCTATGGCTGCAACAGTGACGAATAGGCTAGAAGACTGCACTATAAAAACTCTAGCCACGGTGTTTACTGGCTTAATAATCATGTGCTATAGCTTAGTTGTGAAGACAATTTCACTCATTCACTACAGCTGTTAGGACTCCTTTGTCTGCAAGTGCCAGAAAGCCTGGCTCAATTGGTTTAAGGAAAGCAAGGAATGTATTGACTCATATAACTTCAGCAGGTGGCTCTGACTCCAGGTATAGCTTGATTCAGGCCTCAACTCCTATCACCTACAGGCTCTCCTTTCTGTGGGATAACATGATTATGGCTCTGAGTGGTGGTCCGAAAGTGTAGGCTCACTTCATCACAGCACCCAGTCCACTGGAAATAGAGTGTCCTTCTTGAAGAGTTCCAATGAAGTCTAGGAATTGAATTCTGTTGGCTTAGACTCTATCATTGTGGTAGATTGAGCTATTTCTTGGTCATAATTGCTTACTCTGTTGTAGCAATATTATACATTCCCTTTGCCGTGGTCTCTTGGTAGGTAGTGTACCCTCCCCACCCTCCTTGGCCATGGGCTTGCCTATGCCACTTGTTTGGCTAATGGGATGCTAGCAAATTTGATACAAGAAGTTTGCTGCACCCTTGCCTGCCTTTCACCATGAGAAGAAAATGCCTTGTATGAAAGACATGATATGTTGTGCAAGGAGGATGAAAGACACGTGGAGCAACCCTGGACATATTCATCCTTTTGGAGCTGACACCATCCAAGCCTAACTTTCATTAGCCAGTCCTCAGCCACCTGTAGATATGTGAGCAAGAAATAAATGCTTGTTGTTATAAGCCACTGAATTTTGGAATCAATTTGTTACATGGCAGTAGCTAATTGATACACTCCATTAGCCCACTGTGCCCATTCCTGTACCAATCTCTAAGGCAAAGGCTTGGAATGTGATTGGATAAAACTAGATTGTAAGTTCTGCTGCTGGAACCCAGTGGTGGAGCCTGGCTCGCCTTTGGAATAAAAGCTGAAAGCGCAAAGAAATAAGGACACCGTTATCTGAAGTAGGTTCTGATGAGCAAAAACAACGTATTTCTGCTGTACCCACCAATGCAGTAAAACCTGCATTGAGAGTCAGTAATGAATTGTATCAAGCGGCCACACCCTCCATACTCAACCCTTGTAAGTAAGTGACAACTTTACATGCAGGGGAAATGGTAATGAAGGAACAAGCCAGCTGTCAGAGACCATATTAAAGCCTCGTGCTCAGAACAGAGCAAGTAGGATGCTTGTTATTGTCTGTGCTGGTAGGCGAACGCCTAAAACAGGTTTGGTCCTGAGCATCATATTTTAAGAGGTACATTACTAAATTGAAACTCGTTTAGAGTAAGGGATCCAGAAATTTTAAAAAGAAAAAGCTGGTGTCTGTTGGTAGTTCAGATGTGGGGAGAATGACATAAGAATACAGTCAGTCAGGGGAGAGATGATAATTATTTCAAATATCATAAGGGCTGATATATGGAAGAGACGTTGTACTTAGTCCTCCAGGGGCCAAGTCTCTGGGCCTGCAGATACGTGTTACTGTGGAAAGAATATGGGCTTTAAGATCAGGAAGACAGAACCTGGTTCAAATTCTACGTTACTACTTATTAGCAATGTGTCCTCAGAAAGTATTACAATACTCCTTCTCGTGTCTGCTGTCTCGTCTGTGAAAGGGGGTGCTGCAATGTAAACAAACTTGTTGGAGAGCTTCAAAAATAATTCATGGAAGGCCTGGCCCTTTGTAGGTGTTCAATAAATGTTAGCCATTTGAGTATTGGTGATATCGTTATTATTAGAAGTATTATTATTACCAATGTGTGGCATTTACAGGGAGGGCAATTTTAGCTAAGTATAATGAGAAAGAACACTTAGCATTGTCCAAAGACAGAATGGGCTTCTGAACGTCATAGTGAGTCCGCTATCTTGGGGACTGTTCCAACAGAGGCCAGGCATAAGGAATGTAGTATAAGGGACTTTCTGGGAGTGCTGAAAGACTATATTATATGGATTTCGGGGGGTACCCTGTAACTCTGAGATCCCAAGATGCAATGAACTGTGAGCCACCTTCATTAACACTAGCCCCCAACTGAGCGAATACTGAAAGGCTTTGTAAGTAGGGAGACCAAACATCTGGATATACTTGGAACAACCTTCGTTTAGACCTGTTGTCCTGGTGCAATTATGAAATCATCCATTTTTTTTCTCTCAATGGTGCCCTAGTTTGGATGATAATATTATATGGTTACGCTAATTATAACTAACTCAGCAAACAAAAGCCAAGTATATTCTTGTTATTTTCTAAATAAGTTATCCCCTTGCCCTGGACCCCAGAATTATTGCTCTTGCTGGGTTCCCCTTCTCAGTGTAGTGGTATTATCATCTTCCTATGAACTCAGACTCGTACCTTTGGGAAGTTGCTCAGCATTTCTGCCTCTCTCTCTGCACCTTCAATCACTTGCCAAACCCTTTTGATCCTGTCTCCAAAATGCCTCCCATATCTGCCCCTTCTTTTAAGTCTCACTGCTTTAATTCAGGCTCCTGTTAGCTCTTGCCTGGAGCATTGTAAAATCCTCCTAACAGCCCAGACCCATCCTATTATCCATAAACCCCACTGCCACTGGAGTGTGCCTTTTAAAGCATGCCACAGATCTTGCTGATTCTTTTTACTCACCTAGAGAAATAAAATGTTTTGTTGTCTGAGTCTCAGTGCATCGTGCAAAAATGGATGGGAGGATTTTCATCGAATTTGGAGGACATGTTGAGGACAGTCTGATTTCAAATGTAGAGTCATGTGGACTACACAAAATTCCCCTGGAGGCACTCAGGAGTGCATCTCAATGGTAAAGGTCATTAACCCTCAAAACAGCTGGAAATAAAGTATGGGCGGCCTGAGTGATTCCTGCTCGGAAGAGACACAGCTAACAAAATCAGCCATGGACAAAGAAAACATTCTGAGCCCAAATTAAATGTTTAAGGGCAGGTTCTCTGAATTGCAGATGTGGATTTGCAATAGGTGTTGATTTTCCATGGAGTTGCTGCCCCATGGGCAACCTGATATAGCATTTGCTGGGGTTATTTACACGACGTTGGTGAATGATTCCCTTGAGCAATACCAGAGAGTCCATCTAGAAAGGAAAAAACTGCCAGCTTCTTGGATAGGTATTCAGTCCTCTGACCTGGCCTCTAGTCTCTCCTAAATCTATGTTCCCCAGACCACATTTTGTCTCTCACCTGTGTCTGCCTTTTTCTTCTTCCTTAACTGGGGCTCGAGTGTCCTCCCCAGGTGAAACACTCTCCCGTCACCTCTAATTGTGGGAATGTTTCCTGTTGGTCAGGGCTCAGCTCAAACCCCACTTCCTCCATAAGGCTTTACCAGATTCTCTGGGGGTCATTAATTTCTTCCTAGACTACTTTTACTGTATGTTATCTATTTTTGAATGTAGCTATTTGCCTATATATGTGTCTTTTCACCTATAAGCCCCAGGGAGGAGAAATAATGTCTTACTCATCTTGGTATATCCTCTTTAGTGTTTACACATAGAAATTTTCAATAAATATTAATTGGGTTAAATGATATTTTAAAAGAGTATCTTAATTTGGTTGGGCCACCTTCTCACTATGTGGACTTGAAGTATCTCCTAGAAAAAGCATCATAAATGTAATACTGTACTATTAATATTATTTGACCAGGACAGGAGAGCATCCCTCTTTGCTGGGTCAATCTATTTGCTTTTCAATTAAAAAAATAATAAGAGGACCACATCCGCCTTTTAAATTTGAGGGTTTATAAATTTCTGAAAAGCTATAAAATGCCAAGAAATACTGAGTATAAAGATTAATACTACTTCTTAATTCTTGGTTATCCTAATACTTAAATTCCTAAATTGGCCTTTAATATATAAAACATGCTGAATGTACAACTGGTGGAGCAACTTGTCCCTCTGCTCACCTATTTTGGGCAATAATCTCCAGAGAGTATCAAATCTTCAGCAAAGTTGTTGGCTTCAATCGGAGCAATTTTGACTTACCTTATGGGTTCCAGTCCTTGGAATATCAGATTGCTTCCTGTGTAGTGTGCAGGTTTAAACCAACAACCACAAGAGCCTATCTTTGAAGCATAAAGCCCTTGGACATTAAAACTTCTTTCTGGCACCATGCCTGAGGTCAGAAATCTGCATTTGCAGCACACTTCACCTGGGATTTCTTGGCACACATGGCCTGAGTTCCCCATTCTCATTCAACTTCAAGCAGGCAGTCCTGCCGGAAAGAGAGCCCGATTTTGGAGTCTACTAGAAAAGAAGTAGAAAACAGGACCTCGACCTGGGCAACTAGTGAGAAAGATAGCTTTTTGAAAAAAGAAAGACCATGACACAGCTGTCAGGAAGCTATTTGAACTGCTCGAGGTGAAACAGAAAAAGGCATTTGTGTCCAGATGGGCACGAACACAGAGGAGCCGTTTCCGTGAAGATGGCGAAGATCAGACATGGGCAGGAGGTCACAGGGACAGAGTTGAAAGGGCCGTTACTGGATTGTTTAAATTCTGGTGTAGAATCCCAAGGCAAAAAATCCTAAAGCAATATGAAACCCCTAATTTGGAACTGACAGAATGAAAGAGAAGAAACAGTAGACATTCAGCCCTTAAAGAATTGCGGAAATATATGATCTACGTGCTACTGGGTCCATTTAAAGGGGTGGAGAAGGCACTACCATTTGCCTTCTTGAAGGAGCGTGAAACAGGAGGATGGGAGAGAGTGAGGTACCGTTTCCTACAGAGCTGCGGCCAAGGACTGAGAGCCTGCAGGGAGTACTCGAGGGGCCAGGAGAGGAGCTGTCTGGATGAGATCGCATCCACCTGCCATCCTTGCCAGGCATGCCCAGAGATGTCAACTCCTCCTCCTAAAACCCTGAGACCCAGAAGGCACCTTAGAGATGATCTAGTCCAGTGTTGTCACTGTAGAGAAGGAGGAACACAGAGAGGCTGAGCGAGGTGCCCAGTTACCCAGTCTAAAGAGCTGGGTCTTGAGTCTAATGGCTGGACCCCTCCCCTCTGCTTCTTCCCTTGGAACATGTGTCCCCAAATCAGGATCCTAATACGAAGTTCCCACTTCCTCCCATGTGCAGGGTGCTCCCCTGAATGGTTTTAGATTTCACACAAAGGAAAAGAGGGCACAGGATCCTAATGATGCCTGTTCGTCAGATCCCTCTTCATCCCATGAATGAAGGTCTGCGGCAGGCGCTTTTGTCTCTATGTTCTTCAAAACAGCATGGTGACCATAGTAAATAATGATCGTTTATGTATTTCAAAACTGTTAAAGGAGTAGATTAGTAGGTGGGGTAATGGATATGTTCATTAACTTCATTTAATCTTTCTATGATGTATACATATATCAAAACATCACACTGTATGCCATAAACATATATAATTATTATTTATAAATGTAAAAAAATTTAAAAACCCAACAACTCCAGGAGATAGTGATCATTGGCCCCATTCTACAGGAAAGAGAATTAATGATCTTGTCCAAAGTAACAAACTAGATAGTTTGGGAGGTGACAAGTGAATCTAGTCAATCCAATTTCAGAGCCAATGCTCCTTCACTCCTATGGTGAAGCTGCCCTGGCTTCAAGCCCAACCCGGTTCCCGAATGGGTTTTGAGAAATCACAGAAAATCTGCTCTTCCCTGTCCTTCGGCTCTGGCCACAGCTCCCAGACCCTCGGCTCCCATGGGGCTCATCACACGGGCACCCTTGCTCAGCGGGAGGTTTCGGTCCCACTGGAGCCCCTGTTCTAGGGTGCACAGCCTCCCTTTGGGAGCTTGGCTCTGGACACCAACAGCCTCCTTTAGGTTGGTCTGGGGACAGCATCAAGGCAGGGACACCCACATAGACAGGGCAGCTTGGGGAGTAGTTCTGCATACACTGGGGACCGAGGAGCTCAAGGACAATGAAAATCTCTATGTGGGACTGGAAAGTGACAACGGAGAGGACAATGCTGACTTTGTACCCTTTCCCCTAAGGACAAAACACCAGGAGGAAGGTCTGAAGTACAGCTAGAGGGATATAGTCAGGGCTAAAATTTAAAATGCACTCAATAGTGCCTCTACCCCCAACATGACCCCGGGCCAGCCTCACATAGAGGATTTTGTAATGAGGATGGATCCTTTTACATACCTGGATATCTAGTGACTTGGACCACAACGTGGACCACGACTATAGGACCACAACTACTGAATGGTGACAGGAGAATAGGCTGAGAGGAGCTAGGGGTTGGAAATGAAGGGTCTGACCCTGGGCTGTTGGGGTCCTGGTTGTATGGAATGAAGGCCAGAAACGAGAACCTGAAACCAGAGATGTAGGCTCCTTTTCCAGGTAAGCATAGTTTTTTCTGAATCCTTTTGCAATTAGAACATTTTCAGCTACAAGCAATAGGAAAGCCAAATCAAACTAGCTTATACAATAAGGCTTTTCTTTAGCTTCCATATGAGAGGAAAACGAGAAGTGGGGTGGGCTTCGGCTTTAGTAGATCCAGAAGTTCAATGATGTCATCAAGGACTTAGTGTCTTTTCATCTCCCACGCTGCTGTCTACAGCGTCAGTCTAATCCTAAGGCAGCTCCTCTGGGGCTGTGGGAAGGCTGCCAGTAGCCATCGGCAGGGGAGTGTCTGCTTTTCTGTTGGTCTCTCCTAACAGTGAGAAAGCACTTCCTCAGAAGCCTCCAGAAAAATCTCTCTTTGGTCACATGCCCATTCCTAAACCAGTCACTGTCATGGGGGCAGGATAACTCTTTAGATATATCAAATCTACCCTTTGAGCTCTAGGGTGGAGCTCAAATTGCTTTGTACCGTTTCCTATGATCCAGATGTTTGTGATCCCCTCAAAATTTATATGATGAAACCTAGTGCCCAAGATGATGGTATTTGGAGATGAGGCCATTGGGTGATTAGGTCACTGGGGCAGAGCTCTCATGAATGGGATTAGTGCCCTTATAAAAAGGGTCCCAGCGAGCTTGTTTGCCCCTCCCAGAATATGAAGATGCAGCAAGGTGTTGTCTATGAAGCAGAGAGCCTTCACCAGACACGAAATCTGCTGGCACCAAGATTTTGGACTTCCTAGCCTCTAGAACTATAAATTTATTTCTACTCTTTATAAGCAACCGAGTTTATGATATTTTTGCTATATCAGCCTGAACAAACTAAGCTACCAAGAGGGGGAGGGGTGGAATGAATGTTGCCTAATCAACTGCAGTGAACACCCTGCCCTCCCAAAATCTAGTTATGAAGTCACACATAGTGAATGTCAGCAAGTGTTTGTTGATTGACTAGAAGTCTAGATTGTGAAACGAGTTCTCTTTGGATATAACTGGGTTCAGAAAGTCATCAAAGTAAGGCTAACACCAAGAAAGGCCCCTGGTCTGGGAGCTAGAGGCACGGCATTCTGTTCTTGACTATTTCTGTCACTTGCGTTTTGTGCAAGCCTGGGGTATTCCATATGCCAAATATATTTAATTCCCTCCTTCTCATAGCTCCAAGGAGTTGTTTTAAGATTAAATAAGGTATATGTCAAAGTACTTTAGCTTCTTAGGGAGAAAGAAAATGTGCTATCTATTGTTATTTCATAATATTTTGTAATAAGATGGGAATTTTCCAAGCATGTGAAAATCTTCTCTTGTTGAGATAAAAATCTCCTGCTTATGACAGGTGACCAGAAGTACTGCTTTTTGAATTGAGCCAAAAAAAATAATGGGACTTTAAGCAGCATGTGGGGAACTGCCCATGTCTCTGAGTTGATAATTGGCCCATCCTTCCTGGGCTTGGACATCCCATTTGATTCAGAGAGGCCTCGATTAGAGAACCTCATTCTTTAGCTTCTCTATCTGTTCTTGGGGGATTTGAGCTTGTTGGAGCAACAGTATCAGAAAACACAACACTTTCATTAAGTTCGTCAAACAGCCGACTCTCTGCACTGGGGGCCAGAATGTGTTGGTCTGTTATCACGGCTCTGTTCCAGTACTTCTCATAGCAGCTGTTTTCAAATACATTCTTGGGCTCATACTTACAGTATGATGTTAATCCATTTGTTCACTCAACTATCTGTTGATGTGTAATCTTGATCACTATCAAAACCCCACATATTTAGTAGGCCCGGATCCAGGAACAGCACTGAGTTATGCTTTGTTCAGAAGGAATTGCTCAGACATGTTGCCTCTGGGTACAATACTCAGTGGCCCGAGGGAGCTGGCTGTGTTTCATTCTCTCATTACTACATATGCCACCTGCAACTCTTATTTTAAAATACACTTCATTACACTGATGATGACCGTGTTAGCACAAATCACCATTTTGGACTTTCTAGCTTCCAGCTGCCCCAGCAAACCCTTGGGAGAGGCTGACCTAGGAGCACTCTGAGTACTTCACAGAATCAGAAAAACCTAAGCTGAGCAGTAAGAAGTCCAGTGTTTGGGCCAGTATCTTCTTCCTACTCATTTATGCTTCACCGTGCTTCCTCAGCTACTGCGTCCAGAAAAATGTCTAAATTTCTAGATCACATCTTTTCCTCCTTGTGTTCTGCCATAATCCTGTCTGTATTTCTGTAACCTGTAAATTGCCAGGTTAACTGTCACCAGTATACTCTGTATAAACTATGAGGAGGAAAAGTGAGGTTGTGAAAAGTTATTTTGAAGATAGAAGTATACATGTGACAAGGAAAAAATAAAATACCAGTAGATATTATAGTCCGCATGTCTACAGCTGATTAAAAAACTATAGTTAGTGTTTATGATTCCTTTTATGATTACTCATTCCATGCTCTCTATGCTTTCAGGCAGTTTTTTATTCAGTGGGTTAAGCTATATCTTCATGCCTGAAAGTTAGGAGACCTTGTTGATCTTGTTTATTTAGAGGTACTGTGATCTTCCGTTAAGTTTTCTAATCTTTGGAGACTGATACCATTTCTTTCCTAAATGTTAGAAGACTTCACTAGGGATGATATCTGGGCCTGGAGTTTTCTTTGTGAAAAGTTTTTAAATTACAGATTCTATTTCTTGAATACATGTAGAACTATTCAGATTTTTTTTTAATCTTCTTGAATTTTTTTTGGTGATGATAATGTTTTTTTTTAATTTTTTTTATTTCAGCATATTACAGGGGTACAAATGTTTAGGTTACATGTATTGCCTTTGACCCACCCTAGGCAGAGCTTCAAGTGTGTCCATCCCCCAGACGGTATGCTCTGCACCCATTAGGTGTGAATATACCCATTCCCTCCTCCCCTCTCCCATCTGCCTGACACCTGATGAATGTTACCACTGTATGTGCACTTAAGTGTTGATCAGTTAATACCAATTTGATGCTAAGTACTTGTGGTACTTGTTTTTCCATTTTTGCGATACTTCACTTAGTAGAATGGGCTCCAGTTCTATCCAGGATAATACAAGAGGTACTAGATCACCATTGTTTTTTGTGGCTGAGTAGAACTCCATGGTATATATATATATATACCACGTTTTATTAATCCACTCATGTATTGATGGGCACCTGGGTTGTTTCCACATCTTTGCAATTGTGAATTGTGCTGTTATAAACATTCCAGTGTGGATGTCTTTTTTGTAGAATGTCTTTTGTTCCTTTGGGTAGATGCCCAGTAATGGGATTGCTGGATCAAATGGTAGTTCTACTTGTAGCTCTTTGAGGTATCTCCATATTATTTTCCACAGAGGTTGTACTAGTTTGCAGTCCCACCAGCAGTATATGAGTGTTTGTATCTCTTTGCATCCACACCAACATTTATTGTTTTGGGACTTTTTGATAAAGCCCATTCTCACTGGAGATAAGTGATATCTCATTGTGGTTTTGATTTGCATTTCCCTGATGATTAGAGATGTTGAGCATTTTTTTTCATATGTTTGTTGGCCATTAGTCTATCTTCTTTTGAAAAGTTTCTGTTCATGTCTTTTGCCCACTTTTTGATAGGGTTGTTTGCTTTTTTTCTTGCTGATTTTCCTGAGTTCTATATAGATTCTAGTTATCAGCCCTTTATTGGATGTGTAACATATGAATGTCTTCTCCTATTCTGTAGGTTATCTGTTTGCTCTTGTGATAGTTTCCTTGGCTGTGTTATTTTGATAGCTTTTTTCCCAGGAAATTTTGTGTTATTCAGAATTTTCGAATTGATTGTCCTATAGTTATTTATAATAACATTATATTATCTTTTTAATGTTTGTAATATTTAAATTATGAGCAGATATTGAAGGTCACAATATCTGAAGTTTATTCAGTTGTCAGGATACCACAAAGTCTAGTATACATGGATTTATTTCTGTTCTGTTCCATTAATCTATGTGTCTGTTCTTATGCCAATACTACACTGATGTGGTTACAATATATGCTGATTTGTAGTATATTTTGAAGGCAGTGTGATGCCTCCAGCTTTGTTCTTTCTGTTCAGGATTATTTTGACTATGGGGGTCTTTTGTGGTTCCATATGAATTTTAAGATTGTTTTTTCTATTTCTGTGAAGACTGTCACTGGTATTTTGACAGAGAATACATTGAATCTGTAGATTGCTTTCAGTAGTATGGACATTTTAACAACATTAATTCTTCCAATCCATGCACATGGGATGTCTTTCCATTTTTTTGTGCCCTCTTCAATTTCTTTCATCAGTGAAAAAAACTCATTTTACTATTACTTTGATGTCAAGTCTGCTGTTAATAAATTCGCACAGCTTTTGTTTTCTGGAACTGTTTTTATTTCACCTTCAATTTTGAAGGGCATTTTCATTATGTATAGAATTCTAGGATGGTGGTTATTCCTTCAACACTTTAAAAGACACCATTCTTTTCTCTTCTGGCTTCTATCCTTTTGGTTACTTTTGCTCCTTTGAAAGTATTAATAATATAGCCCCCCTCAACCTCTTTTGGCTGCTTTGAAGATTTTCTTGTCTTGGGTTTTGTTTTGCTTTTTAGCAGTTTTGCTGTGATTTACCTAGGTTTGGTTTTCTTTGTATTTATCCTACTTGGGCTTCTTAGGGATTCTGAATCTGTAGTTTTTGTTCATTTTGGAAAATTCTCTACCACTACCTGATTAAACATTTCATCTGCTACATTTCTGTCTCCTCTCCTGTGACTCCAACTGCACAAATGTCAGACCTTTTGCTCCCCTTCCATATTGTCCATTCTTTCTTCTACCCTGTTTCAATCTGGATTATTTTTTATTGATCTATCTACCAGATCACTATACCTTTTTTTTCTGTATTTAATTTGCTTTTATGTTCACCTATTGTATCCTCAACTTCATTTTTTTGCATTTGTTACCTCCATTTTATTTTTCTTTTAAGTAGGTATGGTTCTCTTACAAAAGTTTGTATTTGACTTTTATTTTTGGGAACATAGTAATCATAGTTTGTTTAAAGTCTTTATTGTGTAATTTTAATATCTGGATCCCTTGTGCATCTATTTCTATTTTTTTTTCTGCTTGATTCTGTTTCATTATAATTTTTTATTGGATGTTGGACAGTGTATAAAATATATGATAGAGGATCTTCATGATGTTATGTTTTCCAAAGATGATTTTCTTTAGTTTTTGACATGCAGTTATAATAGTAGTAAATCACTTAATCCAATCAGAGACTGGTCTGATTCAAGGCTCAGTTTCAGTCATTATAAGGTTTGATTTACCTCTAGTGTGGCTTTATTTCTGGAGTGTAGTATAGTTCTTTGGAGGATCCCAAAGGCAAAGCTCTTTGGGTGTTTATCAAAAAGTTCTACGTTGGCAGGTCCTGAACTCCAATTTTAATCTCTTGAGTACTGTGAAACTATTAATAGTTCTGCAAATGTCTCAGCCTTTTAGCCTCCACTTTCTGCTTGTAATATCCACCTCTAGGCTTGTGCTACTTATCAATGTGTTTTCCTTTCCTCTGGGATTTTGAGCCACAAAATCTGGCTGCTGGGGAAGAGACAGAGTAGTAAGCACCAGGAATCTGCCTCCCCACCTAGACAACAAATGCACTGGCAGAATGTCTGATATAACCATTTTTGAATTCTAAAGTTTTTTGAAGGCTTACAACCTCCAGAGGAAGACATGGATGGTAAACTGTGGTAAATTTTGGTCCATTTCAGCTCTTAGCACAGTAGCAGCTACCTATCCCCCATTCCTCAGCCATGTAGCAGGCAGCTGTATATGTGATACATGTGATCATGGAATAAATTGTAAATAGCTATGGGAGTCAAAGTGGGCAATAAAGATGCTTTCCTCCAAATATTGGGAATCTGTCCTCTGTTTGCTGATTGCTGCTTCTGATCACAGAGGTGCAAAGGGGACTGCAGCCATTGTGGTTACACCTCCCCCATTGTTGCAAGTCTCACCTCCTCTGGCTGAAATGACTTTTGGGGGATTTAAAGTCAGTACCCTTCCTCCTCTTCATTTTTCTCTTTTTGGATATCAGACATTAAATAGTAAGACATTCAAAAACAATTGCATATATTGGGTTAATTAGAAAGTGACTCTATATGCCCAGGGAAAGGCTTAGAAAAGACCTAGGAAGACCTTAAGTTTACATCTCAGGCTGAACCTCGGCACAGCATCAGCCTTCATCAATCAATACAAACAAAAACAAAGAATAAACAAAAATAATAAGAAAAAATAGCAAACTTTGGGGAAAAGAAAGAACCTGCTTTTCAGAGGCACCACATTATTAGATTGAAATGTCCAGTCTTTAACAACAATAAAAAAAAAACATAAGGTGTACACAGGAACAGGAAAGTATAGCCTATTCAAAGGAAAAAAATAAATAAATAGAAACTGTCTCTGAAAAAGACCTGATGGCAGATATACTAGACAAAGACTTTAAAACAACTGTCTTCAAGATGTTCAGAGAACTACAGGAAGATGTGGAGAAAGTAAAAACCAGCAAACAATATAGGAACAAAATGGAAATATCAACAATGAGATAGAAAACCAAAAAGAAACTCTGGAGCTGAAAAGTACAATAATTGAAATGAAAAACTCACTAGTGTAATTGAAAGGCAGATTTGAGCAGGCAGAAGAAAGAATCAGTGAACTTGAAGACAGGATAATGGAAATTATCAAGTCTGAAGAACAGAAGGAAAAAGATTGAAGAGAAGTGACCAGAGCCCTAAGGGACTTGTGGGAATCATCAACCAAACCAACATATGCATTATGGGAATTCCAGGAGAAGAGAAAGAAAGGGCAGAGAGAATGTGTGAAGAAATAATGGCTGAAAACCTCTCAAATTTGGAAAAAGAAATAAATATAAACATCCAAGGTGCTCACCAAACTCTAAGATGTATTTGTATACACAAGGAGTGCAATGCGCACTATCCGAAGGATGGACATATTTGAAACACGGACTTCGGTGGGGGATGGACCAAGGGCAACACACGTAACCTAAACATATGTACACACATAATTTGCTGAAATAAAAAAAATAAATAAATAAAGAGACTTACACTGAGACACATTATAATCAAATTTTAAAAGACCATACAAGACCAAAATCAAAGAGATAATCTTGAAAGCAGCAAGAGAGAAGCAAATTATCACATACAAGGGATCTCAATAAGATTATCAACAGAGTTCTTATTAAAAACTTTGGAGTCCAGGCGGCAGTGGGCCAATATGTTCTAAGTGCTAAAAGGAAAAACCAACCAACCAACCAACCAA